>NC_143551.1:98512500-98812500 GCF_054136105.1 Typopeltis vanoorti | reverse complement strand
TGGTTTGAGAGTAGTAAAGCTACCGCTATGGAAGGTGAGGTGTTTTAGTTTGTTGCTACTGTCACGTGAAAATTATGGGTGTAAATTGTGTTCATACAGTTTATAAAAGAAAATTAAGGTGAAGAATTATATTTACATAATTTACGAGTAGACTACATTTTTATGAACACGTAAGTAGCCGGCAGTTTGCTATTGTTTACGCGAAATATTGTAGCAAGTACTTGTTACTACCCGATGTTTAATGATATGGTACTGCTATTTCAATTTAAAATTGACCGAAGTTTTCTTGCCGTAACATTTAATTATTGCTTAGTATAATGAAGTTATATTTGTATATTTTGCATAATAGATGTGAAGGGTTATAATGTGAATTATGCTGCTGTTTTGTGTAATCCAGTTGAATTAATTTGGTTGTTTACGCCTGTTAAAACAACATGGTTAAAGGGGTGGAATAGTTTGTGTGTGTGTATACATACATTATATATATATATATATTCATCAAATTATGTTGAATACATACATACAAAAAAGTATTCTCAAAATTTGGAGAGCATCTGACATAACATCATATGATTAATACATTTTTTTAATATACATATTTCATATGTGTATTGGTCGGCCTGGTTGGCGTATCCGCTCTCCAGCCAAAAGGCTGCGGGTTCGAATCCCACCTTGGGCATGGATGTCTGTGAAAGTACTAGTGGTGGAAGTCGGCGATAAATGGCGTTGGTGGTAGATGATGAAGGTTGGTGGAGTAGTGAGATGAAGAGTTGTAGAGTAGATGCCCTCCCTCGATGAGACTTTGGACTACCTGGAGGTGTGATATAATAATAATATATCAAATTCTGTAAAATAAAAAGAGAGCTTTATATTGCCAATGAAAATAACAAGAAATGTATCGCTTTACTTTAGAGAGAAGTAACTGACAGAAGAAGAAACTGATGATAGCAAATAACTGCAACCAGAAGATGATGATGAACGGCCTAATTTTCTGCCACTACAGGGTGAAGGCCTCTCCATTGCAGGAGGCTTGGGTCTACTACTCCCATGGTGACTCACTCCATATTGGGAGAGTTTATCTACACTTGGGTGAATGAATGTATGAAGGTGGAAGACAATCACAAACATCCATGCCTATGCGGGATTAACTTGCAGCCTCTTGGCTGGAGAGCAGATACGCTAACCACTCAGCCAACCAGACTGGCATCAGAAGATAATAGGAGTTCCATAAAAGTGAAAAGCAGTTCATTTGAGGTCATCTTATTATGGACGAAAAAGAAAATAAATCTTTTTAAATCCTCTACTTATCAGGTCATAGATTGGGATCCTACAAAATCCCAGAAAAAAAAATTGTATAAATTATTAAAAAAATAAAAAATAAAAAAAAAGTCGTAGTCCAAAGAAATTACCAAAAATCTCAAACCTTGTTATGTCATACCACTCTAGATATACGAGGCCCCAAAAATTCACAAACATGATACCCCCCCCCCCACTTAATCCTATAGTAGACAGCATAGATATCCCCTATCTACAAACTGGCCAAACATTTATCCAAAACACTTTCCTCCCATAC
The DNA here is from genome assembly GCF_054136105.1 of Typopeltis vanoorti. Taxonomy (NCBI): domain Eukaryota; kingdom Metazoa; phylum Arthropoda; class Arachnida; order Uropygi; family Thelyphonidae; genus Typopeltis; species Typopeltis vanoorti. The sequence continues at coordinate 98,810,927 of NC_143551.1, read as the reverse complement.
AGGCAACTCTCCCTCATCTATTTAAAAAAAAACTCTGCACTTTAAAACATTAATAGAAAATCTAACTTTGACAGATTCTGACATCGTGATCACTTTCAATGTTACTTCACTAATGTACCTTTTCCAAAGACCCTTAGCCACATTTCCCTCTTGACATAATTGAATTATTCAGATTAACCATATATGCTGGTTATTTCCTATGGAAAGGAAAAATATACAAACAGCAGCTGGATGGGACTATTATGCATTACCCCCCCCCCCCCCAAGCTAATTTCTATATGATAGTTTAAATTAGCTACATTTAAATCAGTAGTTTTGCTAGTGTTATTTTGACGTATTTTTTGTTGGTGCAGACACATTACATACATTTTCGATGCATCTTAACAGCCAACATCTTAAAATAAACTTCCCCATAGAAAAAGAAAGTAACAATTGTCTTCCCTTTTTAGATATACTAGTGACATGACTTCATAATGTCTCATTATACTTCTCTATTTACAGAGAATCCATTCTTGCATGAAGATATTTACTCAGAACTGCTAAAAAACCATGAATGTTACCACCTTCATAAATTTTATCGTTTCATCCACTGCAGGTAGGAAATGTCTTCTTAATAATAAGAGTGAGATAATCCAGAAACATTTCTAATGGAGGCTAAATATGGAATTCTTTGAATGTCCCTTCAGGTTCTGTGCCACAGTAGGATTCAAATGCACAAGTTGGCTGGAAAATGGAGATGATGTCCACTGTACAACTAAGTTATCAGTATCTTCTGTATTGTTTCTAAAATCTTTTTTTAGCCTATTTTACACAACTTAGGTTTTTTTGTATTTGTCTAAGGAATGGTGATTTGCTAGTTAGGAGCATTTCTATATGATAGAATTAATTTTGTTGTACCAAAAGGATTTGGAAGAACAAAATTGTGTTTGGTACACATGTCAAAAATGGATCTGTGTTCATTTGTTGTGATATGGAATGGTTTTACTGTGCAAGAATGCTGTTACAAAAATGCCTCTTTTCTGATTTTGTCTTTGTTTTTTTTTTACATAATTTAGTGCTAGCTTCCCCCCCCCTGTTTCTATGATCTCATATTTTGCAACAATATTCATGGACACTGTCTTCACAGACTCTCAAAGCTTAAAAGTTGTACTGCTATATAATTGAAATGTTTATTCTTCTGTGCTCATTGTTCATGCTATACATATGAAAGAGTCATATAGAAATACGGAGTTACTTGGATAAAAAAATGGAATATTCTGAATATTTGTAGCATGCAATTCTGGAATTATTTTTGAATTTGGCACATTCAGTTTCATTAAACACATTTTCATTAAAGAGAAAAATTTTTGATTTATCACCCAGGGTTAATTATAAAGTTCATTGATTTGTTTCCATATTGGATTACCATAAGATTTATAATGTCTTATCATGAAAAAACTCGTGTTAAGACTTTTTGTAGAATTTTGCCCAAGTTTTATAAGCATCTTTAACACACATGCGTGCACACACACACAGAATGGAACAGCGATTAAACAATAACAGAAAATTCTAAAAAGTGCCACTGCCACCTTATTAGCTAATATAAGATAGTTATAATGGTCAATATTTTCCTAACTGGAGAAAAAATATATATATATGTGATGATCAGCATATTTTTCTATCCACTGCAGATATTTTTCTAACCTCCCACAATGGGAGAGTGAATATCTCTCCCATTGTGGGAGGTTTTGGCTCTACTACTCCCATGGCAACCCATTCCATATTGGGAGAGTGTATCTATACTTGGGTGAATGAATATATGAAGGTGGAAGACAATCACAAACATCCATACCACATGGGATTTGAACCTGCAGCCTTGGCTGGAGAGTGGATACGCTAACGACTTGGCCAACCAGGCTGGCATATATAGTACAGTCATCCCTCGACATATGTCCGTGATCCCATAAGGGAATAAATAACATTTTCGACTACACTTTCGAACAAGAATCAAGTGAACGTAAAGTAATAAGGTTTCTATTTAGCAACAATGGATCATGCGCAGTGGCAACAACATTCATCGGCAACCTCCCTCGGCAGTCTGCACGTCTTCAACAGTTCCTCTGTTGATTTTGTGTTTGAGAAATATATTATTTGTGTATTTATCGTTAATTATTTCCCAATATTTTGTGCAACATGGCCCCTTACATGCCCAATCAATGAATCTAGTGAAGAATCACAGAAATAGGGGAGAGCAATTGATCTTGAAACGAAGTTGCAAGTTATAAAGCAGCATGAAGCTGATAAGCCCGTTAGTGTGATTGCACATGACTTCAGATGGTCTCATTCTACAGTGACAACCATTTTGAAAAATAAGGTTAAAATCGTACAGGCTGCAAAAGGATCTGCTTCCATTAAATTGACAATGGTAATGAAGCAACAACAAGTCCTATCGGTAACATGAAAAAGCTACTTGCATCATGGATAGAGGGCCTGAACCAAAAGCTTATATCCTCTTAGCACTAGGACCATAACCTCTAAGGCACTGTCTTTTCAAGATGTTCAAGGAGAAAGCAAGGACCCAATTACAACTACGAATTCAACACTTCTTCCGGTTGGTTCATGAGATTTAAGCAGCGTTTTGTGCTGCATAATGTGAAAATGTATGGTGAATCTGTAAGTGCCGATGAGAAGGCGGCCAAGGAGTTTGTGGAGAAATTGGGTAAAATTATTACAGAGAAAAATTATTTGCCACATCAAATATTTAATATGGATGAGCCTCCTTGTGTCGGAAAAAAATACCTGAGCAGACTTTCATCCACAAAAAAGCTGAAATCTGTGCTTGGTTTTTCAAAGCTCTTACTGCATTACGATTCTGTTAATGGGGTAATGTGGCTGGATATAAACTGAAATCATTTGTGTTATGGCACGGGGGAGAATCCACGAGCCTTCAAAAACATTAGGAAGCATACTCTTCCAGTTCATTATCGGAGAAATAAGAAGTCGTGGATGACTCAAAAATTGTTTGCGGATGCCTTAATCAATTGTTATGCAAGTGAAATGGAAAGCTATTGTGTGAAATAAAATGTAGAATTTAAAATTTTATTAATTCTAGATAATGCTCCAGGTCATCTGTCTTGCATCTGTGATCTTCACCAAGTTCAAGGTCATGTTTCTCCCTCCAAACACTACTTTGATCCAACCAATGGATCAGGGAGTTCTTGCAGTGTTTAAGGCTTATTATCAATGAAGAACTTTTTCAGAAACCATTTCTGCCACTGAAGGAAATTATCAGACTCTCATGCAATTCTGGAAAGCATTCAATATTTATCATGCTATTAAAAATATTGCTGTGGCTTTGGACGAAGTGACCGCTCAATGTATGAATGGCGTATGGAAAAAGACATTAAAAAGATTTGCGCACGATTTTGGAAGTTTTGAAAAAATGAAGACCTTTGTAAATTGAGTGAAGAAACAGTGGGCCTAGCAAACAATCTGAATTTCGAAGTGAATAATGACGACATAGAAAGTGCCCCTGAAGTGTTCACCAACGAGGAATTGTTCGAACTGGAGGAATAATGTGTTGCAGAAGAGGAAGAATGAGAAACAAGAAGAGGTAGTTAAACAATTTACAGTGAAGGGTTTGCAGAAATGTTCTCTGCAGTTAGCGATGTTCTTAAAATGAAGACATGGACCCCAATGTTGAATGCTACTTATTAATAGAAACAAAAGTACATGATGAGTTTGCTTGCTATAACAGATTTATGATGAAAAGAAGAAGAGCAACAAGCAAAGCACATTGGACATTTTCATCAAAAAAAAAAAAAGTTACAGAAGAAGAGCCGCAGCCTGGTCCTTTACATAAGGAAGGTAATGAAGTGTGATTGTCGAGGAAGATTTGGGTGATTATTCTCCTGTTTTATAGTGGCAGTAGCGCCCAGTACAGTTTTATAAGGTTTAAAAATTAAAATGACTGTATACTTATTACGGTTAGGTCCTTAACCCCTATAACTCTGTTGATTTAATGTATCGACATGTCTGAACCGACTTACGTCCTTCCTGATGGAACGGAACCCGGATGTAGTCGAGGCATGACTGTATATATATATATATATATTAATAAAGCTGGTACTTTTTAAATCTGCTAATCTTTCATATTTCCCATAAAGGGGATAGATGTGGACCATCGGAGCTATGGTATGACACAAAAAAACCAGTACCGAACTTCCAAAAAAAAAAAAAAAACAGTCCATAACATACCATTGTAGTTATTTAGTGGTGATTTTTGTGGCATACTATATTTTAGTTAGGAAAATGGAGAAATGTTTCACACATTTCTTTTTTTAAAGACATTCTATAAGAAATCTGGGACAGTTCATTTGTTCGCTGATGATGCAAAGTTGGGTAGGGCGATAGTGAATGCAGAAGATGTCAAAGTCTTGCAAGATGACTTAGATCGATTGGAGTTCTGGACTAAGGAGAATGGATGTCAATTTAATGTGACAAAATGTAAGGGTATGCATTTCGGAGTGAAAAGATTAGCAGCTGTATACCACATTGGTGGAACTGTACTCCAAGAGATTGATGATGCCAGGGACTTGGGAGTGTTGGTGGATAGGGAGATGAAGTTTAGGGGGCACATTGCGAAAGTAGCTAAATCAGCTCATCAACTCACTTGGTTGTTGAAAAATACCTTGACGAGCAGAGACAAGCAAGTTATTGTACCTCTGTACCGAGCCCTGATAAGACCTCATCTCGACTACTGTGCCCAGATTTGGTCACCTCGGTTCCTTCTTGATGGGGAGGAGGTGGAGAGGATCCAGAGGCGAGTGACTAAGATGATAGCAGGTCTATGGAATGAACCATATGAGAACAGGTTGAAGATTTGTGTGTTGCAGAAACTAGTTGATAGGCGGAAAAGGGGAGATATGATTGAGACATTCAAATTGCTAAAAGGATTCTATAGGATTAATTCAGAGGATATTTTTGAGATCAGGACTGGTGGTGGGAGAACTAGGGGGCACCCATGGAAGCTGGACAAGAGCGTGGTTAGCAGGGGTGTTAGAGCTGGGTTCTTTACTTATAGAGTGGTAAATGAGTGGAATAAGCTGCCAGAGTCTGTTGTGGGTGCCATGACGGTGAGCGAGTTCAAGGCAAGGTATGATAGATACTGTGAGAATGTTGAACAGTTGTGTGAACATGATGTTTAGGGCCTCCCTCGATGAGTCTAAGGACTCCCTGGAGTAGCCCGTAGTAGTAGTAGTAATAATAATAATAAAAATCAACTTATTAAAGATTCTTGTCTTGTTCAGGTGAACTCTGTTAGTGGAGATAGCATGCTGAGCAAGTCAGACTGTTCATGCGCATGATGTTTAATATAAGACTTATGTCTAATCTTTAAAGGTACACCTGTCACATAACAATATAACCACAGTAATTAACTTTAATGAAATGAAAGTACAGATATTTCGTACTGAAAATAACAGTACATCATCATCAGTGTGTAGAAACAAGCAATTCAAAGAAGCAGGAATACAAGGTACATTACATACCAAACCTGAATTGGAATGATTGTCTCTCTCTCTCCCAAAAGTTTGCCGATTCTCATTCTTTGTAAACATCAAAAATAGTTTCAATATTATTTATTAATATATTAATTTCTAGCATGCAGCAACCATTTTTAATTGGTAAACTGATTGTGGTATGTACCCTGTATTCCCATTTCTTTGATTTGCTTGTTTCTATGCATTGATGATGTACCTTTATTTTCAGTACGAAATATCTGTACTTTCATTTCATTAAAGTTAATTACTGTGGTTATCGTGTAAGTTGTTGTTTATAAGACTTGTGTTCTTCACAATGAATACATAATAAAATTGGTGTTTTTCTTCAAAGCTTTAAATTCTAATTTAAAAACAACTGTTTTATTGTTCCCAAAGGGAACAAGAAAAGACTGTTGCTCAAGAAAAATTGGCATGATACAAAATGCTACTATTACTTCAATCTCTTCTACTTATAGGCCTCCTCATCTGATCCTACTGGTAGCCAGATGGATAGGCATGATTCTCTTATTGAAAATGTTTCTGTTTGGGATGAAGGACAAAAGAAAAAAGCTTAAAACTTTCTATGCTTGTCCACCTAGATTATATAGTTTACCTAAAGTTCATAAACTTGGCATTCCATTCAGACCAGTTGTTTACTGTATAGGGTGGCCTACTTCTAAGTTATCGAGATTCTTATTTAATCTACTTGCTGCTTCTACTAGAACATCTTCAACTTATATAACAGAAACTTTGGATCTAAAAAAAAAAAAAATTGTGATCTTTGTTTAGGCCCTTCCAATGTTAAGATCAGTTGTCTTGTTTCTTGTTTACTAATATTCCTTTATCAGATATCACAAATTACTCAAAAAAGGATTTCCATTGGATATTGCAAAACTATTTGATTTTGTTGTACACTCTGGTTGTTTTACCTTTTTTAAAACAAATTATATTAACACACACATACGTGTGCTAAAGGAATCACTGTGGACTGTTATATATTTCTCCAACCATTGTTAACTTCTTCATGGAACACTTTCAAGATCTCTTTGAAAATATTTTGCTCTAGTCTGACTCATTTGTACAGATATGCTGATTACATTTTTCAATTCAAAATGTGTCGTCTGCAGTTCCTTTCCAAAATAACTGTAATCCATCCTAGGATCCAGTTCATTCACATTAGAAAAAAGAAGTAGATAACTATATAGCTTTTTTTTTCCTTTTTTTTTTTAAATGTATAAATTTTTTGTCAATCAGATGGTAGCTTACAATTTTCATTTTTTTTACTTTTTTTCAGAAGACTTGTACAGGTTACTATATTATTATTATTAAGAGATACCTCCAGGGAGGCTACTACACACACACCAGCTATCATAGTTATTCTTGAATTCATTCACACTGCTTGCACTCACAACATCCAATGGCAATCCAATTCCAATCATGCACCACCCTCTGAGAGAAAAATCTAGCCCTCACACCCTTCTTGGTGGCCTTCATTCTCAGCTTCCAAGGATGCCCTCTCGTCCTTTCCCCACCCTTCATCAATTGAAATCCTGTATGACCATTTCAGAAGTTTGTAAGTCTCAATCATATCACCCCCTCTTTCTCCTGTTTGCTAGTGTCTGCAGTCTACAAATTCTCAGTCTGTATTCATAATCAGTATTCCACAATCCTGATATCATTTTTAATACTCTCTCCTTTGTACTCTCTCCAATATGTCAGAATCACAATGGAAACCAGGAGACCAGACCTGCGCACAATAGTCCAAGTGAGATCTTATCAAGGCCTTGTAAAGAGGCAAAATAACATCCTTATCTTTACATGTGAACGTTCATTTCAGCGTTGCAATTATCTTTTGAGTTCTATTTGCAGTCTTTTCCACGTGGCCTCTAAACTTCAACATCCTATCTATTAACACTCCAAGATCCCTAGCCTCATTAGTTTCTTCTAGCCTAATCCCACCAATATAATATGACATTGGATATCAATCATGCCAAAGTGAATGACTTTACATTTACTGACATTGAATTGACATCCATTTTCCTATGCCCACAATTCTAGCCTATTCAAATCATTCTGCAAAAGACTGCATATCAGCAGCATTCCTGATTACCCTACCTATCTTTGCATCATCAGCAAATAACTGTATGTCACTTGTCAAATCCTTCCCAATATCATTAATGTACAGATTGAATAACAGTGGACCAAGAACTGATCCTTGTGGTACACCACTCGTTACCTTAAACCTAGCAGACTCAGATCCCCTGTATGCCACTTTTTGATATCTGTCAGTCAGCCATCCTCTTATCCAAGCTAATATTCTATAACCCAAACCCATTTTCTCCAATTTATGCAGCAGTCTGCCATGCTGTATTCTGTCAAAAGCCTTAGCAAAATCCAAAAGTATCATGGTGTATCCATTCCCCTTGTCTAGTTCAATGGTAACATTGTTATAGAATGTGAGCAAGTTGCTAAAGCATGACCTTCCCCTTAGTAAACCCATGTTGTTCATTGCAAAGTAGACATTCACTGTCAACCCATTTCTGAATGCGAGGCCCTATCCAATTTTTCGAAAATCTTCGCCACCACTCCTGAGATACTAATTGGTCGATAGTTGGATACATTGGTCTTTGCACCACCCTTGTGCAGTGGAATTACCATACATTCCTCCAGAATCTTCCCTGTTCTGAGACTCATATTAAACATCCTGGTCAAAGGAATGGGCAGTTCAGCTGAACATTCCTTTAGTACACGTGCTGATATTCCATCAGTCCTCCCTATTGCTGAATTCTTATTCAGTTTGTGCAGCAGCTCTCATACCTCGCCATCACACACCTGCGTTTCTTAATCTAGTGAAGAGGTAACAGTGAGCTCAATGTTGCGTTCACCAGGTTGATAGCTTTTAACGAAATGGGCACTCATTAACTGAACAACCTGTTCTGCATCTGTAATCTTCATGCCATCTGGATTTAGAAGAGTTATTCTTTCATATTCATTCTTTCATTTACTTGCAGCATATCGATAGAATTCTTGTGGGGTGTCTTTAGCACGGAGAGCCAGTTTCTTTTCATAATCAGACTTTGCTTTCCGTACAACAGTTGTGACTATTCTAGCCTGCTGCTTATAACGTTCATAACAGACATCATCGTTATGCAAACAGTATTCCTTCCACATCATCCTTTTCTTACGAATCTCTTGCTTAATAAGATTATACATCCATTTGGCTCCTACTCTATTTATTCTTCGAACTCTCGGAACACATTCTGATATTGCATCATTCAAGCATTGTTTAAATGCTTCCCATGCACTGTCGATATTCTTTCCATCCAGGAACCAATCCCATTCCTCAGTTGGTTATAATTTCCTGCTTTGTAGTTCAGCATGTAACCGTTGAACGGAACATTCATAAACTTAGTCACTTCCCAAGTGAGTACTGCATGATCACTGTCACCAACTGGAGGCAGAATAGTTACGTCTTTAACTGAAATGCCTTCTGACACTATAATCAAATCTAACACTCTTTGACCTCGAGTTCCTTCTGTCACATACTGCTTGAGGAAGTTGTCCCGCAACAGCTCAATAATTGCATTTTCATTCTTCTCATGAGATTCTACTGCTATCCAATCAATATTTGAATAATTAAAGTCTCCCATTATGATTACTCTTTTCGCGCTCACCTTTTCTATTTGGTGATGCATTTCTTCATCACCAGCAACCGATCCACCAGGTCTGTAACAACACCCCACTATATAACTTGTCTTGTTAGATTCCACTTAACACCAGATAGCCTCAAACTCACTGCCATATAAAATGTTGTTAGTAGTATTACTATATCCATAGGTCTCAACTCTAACTGGATTTAAGTCATCCAATATCATTAGCAGCACACCTACTCCTCTCCTATCCGCTCTATCCTTCCTAAAAATACTGTACCCATGACACTTGATACCAGTTAGTAGGTCTGATTCTGATAGCCAGGTCTCACTAATTCCTACAACCTGAGGTCGCAACATATTGACTAAGGCAACAAACTCTACCTCCTTTGTTTCTGATACTCCTAGCATTCATATATAGACATAATAATCTACCTGCATGTTCTTTTGTATACTCGTTTTTTGCAGTCTGCCTGACACAGTTGGACATCTTACAGATTTCTCTTCTTCTCTAATGCCTTACACATGTGGGCATCTTTGCACATATATGATGAGTCTGAACCGGGCGAACACAAACTCGAAATCGTTCTCGCCTGGTCAACATTTCCATGACAAAGCTCATTCCCATCATTAATACAGTTATATACCATTGTCGCTCTTACACTCACATTCACACCATTCCTCCCTTTATAATTTAGTTTTCTCATACCAGTTATCAGTTTAAGATACATGCTGAATTTCACTACCATCCTAGTCAAAAGGCATTAAAACCTTATTACATTGTGCTCATTTTTTACGTTCTTCTGAATGAATTGCAGAAAGAATTACATCTGTCTTCTTATCAAATGGTTTAATGATATTTTTCATCAAAAAAAAACATTTATCAGTAATAGAATCCATGCATCTTCTGTTCCAGAAGAAATAACTCATATTCTTGTCCCTTATGTGCAAGGTATTTCTGAATGCATAGCAAAACTTTTAAAGTCACTGAACATTTTTGCTTTTTTCCCTATCAGAAAAATCTCCACCTTTCTCACATCTCTTAAGGATAACCTTCTGCCTCTTGATTTTCCAGGCATCTACTAGAATCCTTGCACTTGTAGATTATCTTATTATAGACATAGGAAGATTGCTTTTATTCATTGTAAATAACATAAGTTTTATATTAAATGTCATTTGCCTGAAGAGACTAGACTTGCTGAACATGCTATATTCATTAAACATAGTTCACTGGAACAAGACAAAAATCCTTCAGAAAAGTCATTATAGAATGTCTTTATAGAGAAATTTTGTAATATTATTCCATTGTTCTAACTTCATCATCATCAAATTCCTGCCATGTACCCTCAAGGGGGTTAATAGGATATGATAGTACTACATAAAAAATTTACATCATTATAACTTCCTATCTACAATTTTCCTCCAAAACAGTCTGTTACTCATCAAGACTGAAACATTATCAGATCTTACATTTCTATCGTCTAAGGCACTTTGTACAGTATCAATCCACCTATATCTTGGTCTTCCTCTGGGTCGTTTTCCTGCCAACCTGGCAGAGAACACTTGTTTTGCTAATCTTTCCTTGCCCATTCTACTTAAGTGACCATACCACCTGAGATTAGCTATGCTAACGCATTCCTGGATACTGACAATGTCAAGTTCTTTCCTAATATCCTCGTTTTTAATATGATAATGCCATTGATGCTATCTGTTCATGGCTCTAATCTTTCTCAGGACTCTCATATCTGTGGTCTCTAGTCTTTGGTCAAGTGTTTTACTTCTGACCCAGCTCTCAGATGCATAAGTTAAAACTGGTTTGAACACTGTCTGTATACAACTAATTTAGTGTTCCGACTAATTTCTCTCTTATTCCATATGAATTTATTCAATTAACTTCCTACCATACCAGCTTTGTTGATTCTTTTGTCTATTTCCATATTTAATTTACCATCTTCACTAAAAAGCGTGCCTAAGTAGGTGAAATGTTTTACTTGTTCCACAGGTTCTCCGTTCACAACGCAGTTGACATTTTCAACGATTCTGCCTATTTTCATTATCGTTGTCTTTTTATTGCTGACCTTCATACCATATCTATTATGACAGTTATTCAATTTAGTCAGGGAATCTTGCAGGCTTGTAGCAGATTTATTTAGAAATAGAACATCGTCCGCATAAAGCAAAGAGCTGACATTAACATCTGCAATTTTGATATCATGTTTAATACCACTTTCCTTCATTATGTGATCCATATAAATAATGAATAACAGAGGGGATAATGTACATCCTTGTCTCACAACAGATTTAACATTAAACCACCTTTCTGTACTTCCTTCAGTTCTAACTGCTGACTTACAACTCAAATAAACTAAGTATTGCTTGATATAATGCCCCATTGACACCATATAACTGTAGTGTATTGAATAGCTTCTCTCTTGACACCTTGTCATATGCCTTTTCCAGATTGACAAAACTTAAATATAGATCTTTGTTATATTCCCATGCTTTCTCAACTATTTATCGTAAAGTGAAGATCTGATCCTGACAGCCTCTATTTGGCCTGAATCCAGCTTGTTCTTCACCAAGCTTTTCTTCCACAATTCTTCTCAACCGTTTCTCAAGTATACTCGAGAAGCAGTTGAGGAATCTTGCCAGGAACACTCAGTAGGGAAATATCTCTGTAATTCTCACATTGTTTTATTTCCCTTTTTATATATGGGTACTATGAGAGCTCTCCTCCAATCATAGGAAATTCGTCCCTCTGTCCAGGTTTTCTAAACTATGCAGTGCAGCCACTGTAAAACATTTATACCACCATAATTCAGCATTTCTGGCCGAATTTCAAGCATTTGATGGCTTTTTCTACTTCAAGTATGGATATGTATTCCTCACTGTATGCCTGTTGAGTGTTTTTTACCACTGTGTTATCACTGCGTGTTCTAACTTTAAGGGAACAAATGTAGACCATCGGATCTATATGTGAAAGATAGTGTTTTTTAAATCTGTTTATTTTTGCTAATCCTCCCTCCTTTATCTAGGGAAATATTGACTGTTTTTGTTGTCTCACATTAAATGCTAAGGGTGCTGTTAGAATTTTCTGTTATTGTTTAATTTCTGTTCTCGCTCTCTGTGTGTGTGTTGAAGATTCTTATTATTAAACTTAGACAAATATTCTGCTAATAAGTTTTAATGTGAGTTTTCTTCTGTTTTATAGTTTGTTATTAAAGTTCATAGCTTCATGCTTTTGTTTATTAAATGTAAACAAATTTCATTTTTTTATCAAACCTTTTGTTTTTTGCAGATATTGGTATTCAGTTCATAGAGTAAACACATTATGAAGGTCCAAATATATAATGTACCACTAATTCCACCTGATCTCCGTAGAGAGGAAACTATCAATCATATTGCAGATTCCCTTGACTTTCTTCAGAAAATAACAGATGATATTTTCTCTCGTATTGCATCACGTGTTGGAGAGTATCACAGTCGCCTGCAGTCCATCAATGAGAGAGCCAGTATAGCACAGGCAAAAATTAACAAAATAAGAGGCAGCAATAAAGCTACAAAGGTGACATTTTATACATTTTTTTAACATATTCACATCTTTATCTGTCAGCAGATATCAACAGATTAGATTTTTTTTTATAACTGATGAATCAGTTGTGCATTTTTTGTTTTTATACTTGCGTGTGTGTACTCCCCCCCCCCCCACACACACATATGAGTGGTTGCAAAATCTATAGTGTATCATCATTGTGTGCATATAGTTAATTGTCATAGGATGAATTTGAATTCCTATTTTGGTTTGGATTGTGATTGCATTCCTGGATAGCACTATCATTTAGAGAAGCTAGAAGTTTACTAAGCCACCTTAATTACAAACTAATTTAATAAAGGACATTTGCTGTTGATTTACACGGGACTGTCTTGAAGATCACATTCAATTAGCATAGCTTTAGTACTTTATGATCTACTCTGACAAAAAAAAAAAAAAAAGGAAATGATTGCATGCGATAAATTGTCAGAGCTCTCCTTTTCAACCATAAAAGCAAAGACTGAGAAAAAAATTTTATTAGTTGATTGAAATAAAACAAAGTTATTGGAAAACACAACCAAAATTGAAACTTAAATCTATTTTGGATCTGGCTTGATCAGTTAATTTGTGATATAGGGACTGTTTGTCTCTTATGGTGGTAAGTTCACCTCAGCAAAACTATAATATAAACATTTTGCATGTGTTTCAATAATTAATCTTTTGAATTGCATTATACAGTTGACCCTTGAACAATACAGGTTTGAACTGTGTGGGTCCACTGATTTTTTCCAATAACTATATTGGAAAATTGTTTCCAATATTTTCCAAAATTGGAAAATTTTGGAGATTTGTGACAGTGAAAAAGCTCTCAGACGAACCACCTAGCCTAGAAATATCAAAAAAATGTAGAAAAGGTTTGGTATTTCATGAAAGCATAAAATATACGTAAATGCTATTCTATTTTGTCATTTACCACCATAAAATACAGACAAATCTATTATAAAAAGTTAAAATTTATCAAAATTTTAACTTTTAACACAAATGCTTTCAGACCGTATGTGGTGCCATTCGCAGTCGAGAAATGTAAACAGACATAACAATGCCGTATTAAATCATAACTGCATAAAATTAATTGTAGTACCTACTGTAATAATTGTGTTATGAATATGACTGTAATACTATATGCCATAAAAATTTTATGATTCATTCATTGGTGTGTAGGCTAGACCACCTTAAGCAATCATATCGATTACACTAAGCACCATAAAGCAATCATTACTGCTTCTTCATTATCAATGCATGAATCATTATGCCTGTAAATAAATTTGAATTTCTTTTGCACATTATTTTTCATTTTTGATGTCTAGTGTTAGTAATTCGTATAACATCTACATCGTTTTGTATCACATAAGGCAAAATTGATGTAGGTACTGATAGACAGACAATTCATCCTGTAAACAGATGATGTAAACTTACTGTATTGATTAATACAGTATTGTAAATGTATATTCTCTTCCTTATGATTTTTTTAACCCTTTAACTGCTGAGAACGTATTATTATGGGCTCGGAAATACATGCCTGCTTTGCTGAGCCCATATATGTACGGTTGGCGTGCCTCCCATATTCAGACAATTTTTTAGTATGGAAAGAATCGCAAGATATTTGAACTTTGCAGGTAGGTTCCTCCATCTATTGCCAACCAGTTGAAGTTTATTTGACTTGGGTTTCTGTCCTTGTATGACATCTAAAGAGAAAAATTTGAACTGGTGCAACTAATCATATGCAGTACAATGCATAAACCACGTGACTGCAGGGATTTCAGGGATGTCACAATATGGCATCTACCAGTAAATATCCGCGTTATCTTACTGATGATCAAATTGATGAATTGTTAACAACAAATGAGTCGGGAGAAGAATTGTCTGAGTTAAGTGAATTGTGTACTTCAGACGAAGAAAATCCTGGTGATGTAAGTGTTACAAGCGAGCAAGATAGTGACAAAAGTCTCGATACGAGCATGCGTAAGTGAATGCGTACCAAAGATGTGTTGTTCAAGTGGCATGATGATCCAAGTGTACACAAATTTGATAGCAGTAATTCAGGAATAATCAGGTAATATCACTGATGATTCTTCAGCTTTAGATATTTTTGAACAATTTTTTACCATAGAACTAATGACAACAATAGCTGACAAAACAAACAAGTTTCATACCTTCACCACAAATAATAGACCATCTTCACGACTAAAGCAGTGGAAAAACACCACCCTTCAAGAACGTTACATTTTTCTAGCTATTACAAAAACTTTTTTCCACCTTCTGGATATGACCATATTCTAAATTTCCACTGTCTCTATACTGTAAAATTTGGAAAAAACTCAAACTTAGCAGACTACCAACTCATGCTTATCAGGGAAATAATCAGGCAGTTAGAATTCAAAAATACCATATCCCCAGAACAACAGGGAGGTTGGAAGGACGTCCATCACCTGGAGATCAACCACTGCATCTCAAAGAAAGGCATTTCCCTTCTACTGAGAAGAAGAAGAATGCAGCTCGAGTTTGTTATGTCTGTTCGAATATCACTCTTGAGCAGAAGAAGCGTAGTGAGAGCTGGTATATGTGCACCAAATGTGACGTTGGACTCTGTGTACAGCCCTGTTTTGAAAAATATCATTCTTGCTAAATTTTTAGGATTTTCTTACCCTGGCACTTAGTAGGCTTAGTAATAACTGTGTTGTAAATAATAGTGCTCTTTATATATTTTGATTAATTTCTACATAAATTAATATGTGTAATTTGCATAATCAAGTGGACACCCCTTGATTATGCAAATTTTATAAAACACTATTATTGCCATTTTTGCGAGTGAACGAGTGTATATCAAGAATGTATGATGCTGTCTGGACTTCTTACTTCAGTAAGAATTTTAATTGATTTTATTTATAAATTTTTTGCAAAATTAATTCAGCACATGGGACAATGTCAGTAGAATATAAAATCAGCAGTTAAAGGGTTAATAACATTTTCTTTTCTCAAGCTTACTTTATTGTAAGAATACAGTGTATAATATATACAAAATATGTGTTAATTGACTGTTGACCAGTAACCTGGTAAGGCTTCCGGTCAACAGTTGGCTGTTATTAGTAGTTACTGATGGAAGTTTTTTTTCACTTGGCTATGCTACCAATTATATATTTCGTTTAATCCTTTATCCAAGTGTAAGCAAACAAAGTTTGTGCCCGAAGTATTTTCAGGACTGGGACAACTTGTGGCAAAGGTGGTATAACTTCTCATCACTTGCCTTTGTATCCCATAATGCAAAGCACATCTCCTTGTGGACATGTATAATGCTATGCATTAAGGGAAGGGTCACTACCTGGATTTTCTGGAAATATGGAATATGGGTATTTATGGGCATATGGAAATATGCCTTCTCCATTACTTCCACCTTAGTATCACCACCTCTGGGTCTGGCTCCCACTGATGAGACCTCTATAAAGATCGAAACCGGTCTGTAAATAGTTACAGTAAATAGTCGAAACGCTCTCCACGAAATGTGTCGAAATGTTCTCCACTCATTTGGTCAGGTGGATATCTACAATTTGGTGCACTGCACTGTTCAGTTCTTTGCATTTCTTTAAACTTTCTGGAGGCTTATTGTAGTACTTTAAAAAAAACCAAAAAAAAAAAAAAAAAAAAACCTGCTATTCTTGAAGCATGATTTCATTTTTCAAGACATATTCCATCAATCAAATGTGAAAGACTTAGAAACATGACTTTTGGGCAGTACAGTAATTTAGTTGTTTGGTCTTTTGTGTGTGTGTGGGGGGGGGGGGGACTTCTTATTTTTAGTTATATCAGGAAGCACTCCATTCTGCTTCCATTAAATTCTGGATTTTTGTAATTTGCCGTACAATGTATTCATAATTAAAGTTGAGAATTGCATGAATGTTATGAAATTAATTTTTATACAGTACATATTGAAGTCTTGAATTGGTATCAGCATTACATACCAATTTTCTGTTAGTTCTTGTTGCTTTTTGTCCATGATTAAAATAGAAGTGAAATAAAATATAGATGGTTTACATATTCTTCAAGTACGATTAGAGGAAAGTGGTTTAATATTTGTTTTGTGTGCACTTTAAATTTATATCAGAAATTTATTAATGATTTGGTATTTCTTTTCAAGGTATTCTCAAGTTACAAGTATCCTGGACCCGATCACTTAGAGGAGTATAAAACTATGTTTGGCAATAACTGGAAATCTGGTCTTTCTCACATGCAGAGAAGTAATTATCACATCAAAGCTAAACATGTGACTCCAGATGATAAAGTTTTGAATGAAAAGCTGCAGTTTTACAATGTTAGAGTACCAGAACACAAAAAAGAAAGAGATGGGATAATGGAAGAAGGCTTAGGTCGTCTTCCTCGTGAATTAGATTCTGTTAGTAATCTTCTCCTGTTCAATACATCTGAGAATCCGTAAGTATTAAGTTTTTCTTATTGTTTTAATTGTATTCATCATGGAAGGGCTTGCTTAACCTCATATCTAACAATGCATTTCACTCATCCACCACTCTTTTGTACAAATTTCTGAATGGCTCTCTCTCACACACACACCACCCTTTTACTCTATGATTAATAACCTTTCCACATTAACTACAGGAAAGTGATTTAATATTTTTTTTGTGTATCCATTAAATTTATTACAGAATGTATGCTGAAATGAATTACAGCATATATTCTGTAATTCAGTTTTCCTTGCTTTTTTTCTCTCCTACTTCTTGAAAATTACTATCCCTAACTTTTGTTATCAAATAATGCATACTTAGAAGTAAAACACGTCAAATTGTTTCCATTGGTCACTTGTTTCAATAAGAAGTAATCATTAAGAATATTTATCAGAACTTACTAGTGTGTCAAATTGCCATATATTCTGCAGTTCTGTTTTATTTTACTTCATTTTATTTTTTTCAAGTTTTTTCCTCTTTCACTGGTTATATATGAAGTAGACTGATATTTAAAAATTGAATGCTAATAAATGTCAGACAAGGATGTACATTATCCCACCTGTTATTCATTATCTGTATGGATCGCATATGAAGGAGAATGGTATTAAACCTGATATAAACATTGGAAATGTTAATCTCAGCTCTTTACTGTATGTAGATGATGTTATACTTTTAAATAAATCCAGTACAAGTCTACAAGATTCCCTGACTGAATTGAATAACTGTTGTAATAGATATGGTATGAAGGTCAACAATAACAAGACAAAGACATTGAAAATATCAACTGGATTGTGAATGGAGAAAATATAGAACAAGTAAAATATTTCAGCTACTTAGGCATAATTTTTAGTGAGGATGGTAAATTAAATATGAAAATAGACAACAGAATCAACAAATCTGGTATGGTAGGAAGTCAGCTGAATAAATTATTATTATTATTATTATTATTATTATATGAGATAATAATAGAGAGGTCTCATCGAGGGAGGCTGTAAATTACCCAACCCAGCTATCATATCTTCCCTTAAATTCATTTACACTAGATACACTCACTACCCATAAGGGCAAATTATTCCACTCACTCACTGCTCTCTGGGAGAAAAACCTAGCTCTTAACCCTTTCTTGACTGAGAACAACCTTAACTTCCATGAATGCCCTTGTGTTCTCTCTCCTGCCTTCCATATAACAAAAAATTACCATGAATGAGTTCAAGGCAAGGTATGATAGATACTGTGTGAATGTCGAATAGTTGTTCTTGACATGATGTTAGGGCCTCCCTCGATGAGTCTGTCGACTCCTTGGAGTTGCCCGGAACAATAACAATAATAATAATAAAAAAAGTTATTTCGATGTCGATGGTTTCATAAAATCTAATAGATTCTTCTGACGGCATAATGTCTTTTTCTTGTCACACAAAATTTCTTCATAGCAAGCTAATGATTTTTTTATTCCTTGTCTTGTGGCTACAATTCGTTCCTCGTTAGAATCTATGTCCTCCAAAATCTGTAAACTTACTTTTATGATTGTTTTTCCTGTGGATTCCTGTAGATTAAACCTTCTTTGCTAGCTCACAAATTTTCATTCCGCCTTCAAAATCCTTAATAATATTGAGTTTTGTTTCCAAAGTCAATGTTTTTCTTTTCTTGCTAGCTGTAGAAGAATCGGACTTGCTTCTTTTGGATGACATTATTATTTTTTATGTGATAAAATTTTTATCAAGAACATAACATTAAACAATTGCAAGGTTTGTAGACTATAAAAATCGTGTATGAATGGAGACCACGCGAAACACGTCAGTGCTTGTTCACAGCATGTGCGACACGGCGAATGCAGCCGGAGCCTGAAAGATATGACTAGTGGTGAGGCGTGAAGCAGGACGGGAATATGTACAAATAAGAAACCACGTAACACCGGATTCATGTAAGTCGGGGTATGACTGTACTTTGCCTTTTTCATCTTTAATTGTGGTCTGTTTTGGTTGCCACTTTCTATTAATGGTTCTGATCATTTTGTATACCTCCCTTGTTTTGTGCTCTCCATATACTTTTCTATATTATTGCATTGCATTGCACTCTTTTGTCACCTCGTTACACTTTCTTCTATATTGCTCCTCTATTTGTTCTGATGTATCCCTTCTTATCTTCAACATTCTTTTCTCCTGTACTAATTTCAGTGTTTCTTGTCTAATCCATTTCTTCTTGATCTTCTCTTCTTCTGGTATTGTTTCTTCAACTGCATCTACTATCACCTTCATTACTCTTCTCACTCTTAGATTCGAGTCTCCACACTTTTAAATTTCTCTTCTAACACTGTTCTGTACCTTCTTCCTATTTCTGCTTCACTTATTCTTGCTATGTCTCTTCGTTTCTGATGATGGGGTTTATATTTCTTTTTTAATTTCAACTTTATGTTTGCAATCACTAAACTATGGTCTGAGTCTATATCCACTCCTTGAAAAGTTCGACACTGCTGTACTGATGTTATCCATCTTTTTGTAATCGTAATCATATCAGTCATGTTCTTGGTTTTCCTGTCATTTGATCGTCACATCCATTTTCTACACTTCTTTTGTTGTAATCTTGTGTTACAGATCATCATCTTGTGGTCCAGCAAATTCTAACAATTTTTCACCTCATTCCCGAAACTATATTTTCGCATGACTCTTTCCGAACCATCATTATCTATTCCAACTTTGGCATTCCAATCTCCAGTATTGGAATGCTCACAAGTAATATACTAATTTGGAGAAAAATTGTTGATAAGAGATTATTAATAATATAAACTTATTCATGTAGTGCTGTTATAGTAGCTTGAATGCTCCTTTAGGGTACATATCAGGAAATATTGGTAATTAAACAGAAGTATTAATTACATATTTTTACACTTAAAAATGTATTGTAAAAATTCATAATTTTAAAATAATTTTTTCAGTTTTTTTTTTTTTTCATTGTGTATTTGTTTGTAGCCAACTAACTCTATTTTTTATTCTGAATTCAAATTGTTAAACAGTATTCTCGTTGAGAGTGATATTTCCTTTTCACAAATAACTAAGGACTGAACAGAGCTTACTGTGAGTATAATTGTTAAGGTTTTCTTTAGTCTTAAAATGGCTGCAGGTGTTGAAACGATTGATGTTATAATTATGACCAGTTGAAGCAAGCATTTCTCTGTTGTCACAGTGCTTAATTATGTACAGTTACTAAACTATACATAGTTTCTGTTGAAATCATTGCATTTTCACAAGCATTGGCTCTCTTTGCTTTCCAAAATTGATCTGTATATTTACATATACTATTTTTTTTTTTTATTACCCTTGACATATGTGCATAATCTTAATGTGGAATATGTTTAGCAGCTAAAGAATATTCAGTATGGCATAGAAAGGTGAAGGAATTAGCAGCTTAAACATTTTGTGTTGTGTACCGTAAAATATCAGTGAACTTCATTTATCATGAAATGTTCTAAATGCAGTGTTCCTTCCTTGTTCATGAAATGAATTTGTAATTGCAGTGTTTTTAAATATGACTTCATTTCTTGAAAGTTCATAAGTAGAGACGTGCCTGTTTTATCATTACATGTGATGTACAGTGTTATAGGATTTTCTATTTCTGAAGTGGTAAATTTATACTAATGCCTGAGGAAGTCCTAATAAACTTTCTTCTGTTTCACAGAAGTATTCAATCTGGGTAACTTGACGAAATCAGTCAACCACTTGAGA
This sequence comes from Typopeltis vanoorti, assembly GCF_054136105.1. Lineage (NCBI taxonomy): Eukaryota > Metazoa > Arthropoda > Arachnida > Uropygi > Thelyphonidae > Typopeltis > Typopeltis vanoorti. The sequence goes on along the minus strand of NC_143551.1, from coordinate 98,789,993 downwards.
GACTTTTTTTACACATGAACATACTTTTGTCCACACTGTTGAAATTAATGATGAAAGGCTGCATTCTCTCTCTCTCTCTCTCTCTCTCTCTCTCTCAGGATGGAATAAAGTGACAGTTGTATCTTTAAAGTTTGTTTCAATATACATTATGGGAGTAATAGTTCCATTCCTCAATATAAGCCAATTATGATAAAATATGATTTAAAGTGAAGATAAAGAGCCAATAGGCTTCATTTCGGCGATGTAAAACATTATTTAATTTAGGGATATTAGATCCCACATTGTTTTAAAACCGAATAAGAAACTCAAGGATCGGAATCAAAGAGTTTCAAGCCGAATATAGTAACTATAAATGTATCTCCGACTACTAGCGTGAGCTAAAGCACGTAGTTCAAGTACGTAGTACAAACTAGGGCAACTCGTTGCAAAGGTGGAGAAAGTTTTGATCGCTAGTCTTAGTATTTTCCATAATGTAAAACCCATCTCCTAGGAGATGTATGATGTTTTACATTATGGTGGGAGGTCACTACCCAGACCGGTTTCGATTTTATTGAGATCTCGTCAATGAGTAGCTAGACCAAAGTATAATACTAAGGTTATAGCGAAAGGAACTTATATACTCTGCTATATGAGTTGTTAAAAAAGATGTACCCATAAATTATTATTTAAAATAAAGATAAAGAGCCGATAGGCTTCATTTTGGTGATGTAAAACATTATTTAATTAAGGGGATATTAGATCCCACATTGTTTTAAAACCGAATAAGAAACTCAATGATCGGAATTGAAGAGTTTCAAGTCGAATATAGTAACTATAAACGTATCGGCGACTACTAGCGTGAGCTAAAGCATATAGTTCAAGTACGTAGTACAAACTAGGGCAACTCGTTGCAACGCGATACGTTTATAGTTACTATATTCGGCTTGAAACTCTTCGATTCCGATCCTTGAGTTTCTTATTTGGTTTTAAAACAATGTGGGATCTAATATCCCCTTAATTAAATAATGATTTAAAGAAAGTTTTTTACCACTAGGATTTGATTTGGTATTGTTTATTTCTGTAAGCATTTTTAATATCAACTTGTTTAAATTTCAGATTGGTATAGCAGTATATGCAATATGTTGATTATGTTAAAAAAAAGAATAATAAAATAACAGTAAATTTTCAGATACAAAAAGTATGTCATGCTCGATCCGCTGGGTGCCATCACTAAAACACGGAAAAATTTGGAAGAGGAAGATGAAAGTGACAACCTTGGAGAAGCTCCAACTACCATTATGCAAAGGGAACAGATGGAACAGACAGACAAAGACATTGTATATAGTCCTCGAATGGGACAAGTTCCAGAGATTGATGTACCTTTAGATCTTCCTGATCTTCCAGGTATAGCAGCATTTACTACTTGGTTATTATAACAAATCCATCATAAAATATTATTACCAGAATCGCTTATGTTTAATTTAAATGTCTTTATTTGTAAAAAATTTTTAAGTTTCATAGCCATTGTCAATACAATTATAGGAAAACACACAAAAAGATACCAATTCAATTGAAAGCACATGATGTTATGCACTATCGGCTGCAGGAGAATAATAAATTACATTGAATGTAAGAATTTGGTTCTGAAGATGTGTACTGGATTTATTTAGAAGTATAACATCTGTATAAATTAAAGATCTGAAATTATCATCTCCATTTTTGATATTGATTAAGTGATTATTGTAAGTGATTCTAGAAATAATATTTTATGATGAATTCTTCCTCTTATGTCTCAATTTTTAAAAGATTTATTTATTTAGGATTTATTTAGAAGTATAACATCTGCATAAATTAAAGATCTGAAATTATCATCTTCAATATTGATATTGATTAATTAAGTGATTCTAGAAATAATATTTTATGATGAATTCTTCCTCTTATGTCTCAATTTTTAAAAGAATATATAACAAATCCAGTGATATAATTAACTGTGTTAGTGATAAATCATTGGAGACATGATTTATCAGTGACTAATTTCATGAACAACAACAAAAAAAAAAGTATTAAGTGAAAATAGTTGGTTTCTTCCTGGTCTCTGATGAGAACCAGCAGTTTGAAACCTCTTTTAAGTCAGTGGGTGGTGGTGGTGGATTCTGATACCAAAAGTTACATACTCTCAGGAACTCTGAAGTCAATTTCTAAAATTTTAATTAAGTTTCAAATGTTTGGCTTTGAAATAAAAATATTAACCTTTTTACTGCTGAGTAAATAGAAGCCAGCCGAACTCTCTTTTCTGACTTATTTTCTTCATCATCAAATTCCTGACATGTACCCTCAAGGGGTGTACAGGATATGATAGTACTACACGAAAAAATTACATCATTACTAACTTCCTATCTACAATTTTCCTCCAAATCAGTCTGTTACTTCAGATTTGTTCCACTAGCTGACTTTTCACTGTTCGCCCTGGTTCCCTGGTGAAAACAATGGGGGCCTTGTTTAACTGGGCGACGCCCCAGCCGGCATGAAATTATGTCATGTGGTACCATCATTTTTTATTTTGGTTTAACCAATAAGAATACAATTTGGTCGGCTAAATCCCAAATTGCCAGCCCATCCTCGTTCGCTCAGTACCCAGGTAGATACCCAACAGGGTGCACCACGAGAAGGTGAGGATTGGACATTAGGTCAGAAGCCCTGGTCGGTTCTCCGCATTCCTTTAAAGGCTATGTGGAGGTCTCCTCTCATTTATACAGCTTTGACCCTTAAGCACCCCACTTATTTTCTTTTATAATTTAAATTATAAAATGACTTGCCAAACTTTATGACAATGTTTGTTTTCAATTCAAGATTAATTAAAATTATGACAAATAAATTGTGTTTTATTGAAAATTTTGCTTTTTTTTAATCAGAGTGTTTAGTATTTTATATAATACTAAACATTCCGTACCATACCACCTCGGTTAATCCTTTCCCAAATCACCCACTGTATGATATTTTAATTCTTGTAGATCCTGTCTAGGATTCTGACACACACCAGCCTGATGAATCCCTGGCTTTCTCTGTTTGCAGAAAACCAACCCATACAGGTAGATACATTCACCAGCAATCCTCCCCCCCCCTCGCAACAATATGGGATTATAAAAACCCTATATAACAGGACTAAATTAATTTTAACAGAAATAGCAGTCCACGTCCTTGAACAGAAACATACCCTGCAAATCGAAAAGGCCATGATATTAGACATATGAGACAACGAAACAATGCTTAGAATATCGGAAACGATAGCCATAAAATGTGACAAAAACTCAATAAATGTCCACCGACCCTACATAATCTCTGAGAATTGGAAGCTCCATAACATAAAAATTATGTCACTACTTCGACCAATAGAAGATAATACAAGCACACCAAAGACAGAAACACCAAGCCGACATGACATTTCCCCCATGAGTTCTGAAGATGGACGCACTGTTGAAACGGCTCACACCCCATTGCTCCCACTGCTGACCTTTTCTCATCAATTCTTCCTCTTCCCCCAAAAATAGTTTCTATTTTCAAAGCCTTCCATCATCTCCCCCCCCTCAATGCTCTCTACCCACCCTTAACAATAATAATATTATACATATTTAAAAAAAAAAACGAGTTTTTCAACAAATCCCCTACATTACTTTACCCCCCCCCCCCCCACTTTCCTAAACACCCTTCCTTTATCAGCAGATGAATGCATATTGCTGGGATAAGGAGACAGCCAACAACATCCAAAAAAGGTATGTCCAAATTTTCCTCCTATATTATTCTTCATATATTAGTTTTATAACACATCAGTAATGCCCTAAGATTTGAGTAAAAAGCCAATGACATTGTAAAAAAGGGCACTCCTAAACAAAAGTAGGTTATATTAGCCATAAAAATAATAGTTTATTTTAGAGGAGTAACATGGAAATTTTCCCAGAAATAATACATATAAATTAATCTGTTCAGATAACAATGGCTTAACTATTGAACCTAACATATCATTAATACCTTCTTAGCCAATGGCTACAACCTTCCAAAAAATCCAGAAAATATTACAACCAGTTACCCCCCCCCCCTCCCCTTCATAACAAAGATTACACTAAATCTATCACTGTTCCTTATATCCAGGTCATGTCTGAAAAGCTAACAAAAATTCTAAAAAAAAAATATGACCTGACTACCTTTTACAAGTCATATAAAAAATTGGCATCCCTTATCTGCTCCACCAAAGACCAGCCACTTCCCCTAGACCTACCTGGAGTATACCAAGGTCCCTTGCAGTTGTAAACTGTCATGCTATGGCCAAACAGGCAGCTAATATCAGGATATCCGAACACAAAGACTACATCCAGTTTCCTAATACAGCCACTCAAGATTTGCTGATCATGCTCTAGATACCCACCACAGAATACGCTGGAAGAAAGCCACTTTACTACACCGCAGCAAATATAAGTATGAAAGATTATTTCTGGAATCAACCTCAGCTCTTAAAAAAATTCCCAAACCTCAACAAATTTGGGTGCATGAAACTGTTCCAAATTTGGGAAGCTTGCATCCTTAGAACATCAGCCCAACAGCCAAGACAACCCAATTTAGCTAGGGGACACCTTTAGGACCAACTTTAGTTGCCTTCATCAGCCTCATTAGGTTGTACTTTTTTAACGATATAGCTTTTTTTTTTTCTGATGTGCCACGGATGTAAGGTATGGTGATGGCATTTCTGAAGAGATGGTTGGGGAATGGGGAAGGACTTGATTATTTTTTTAATTCTATTATCATTGTAGCCATTGGAAAAGAAGGTGTTTTGTATGTATTTGAGTTTGGTTGAAAGGACTTGTGGAACAAAGATTGTGGGCTCTATTGGTTAGAGTTTTAATAATGCCATATTGCTGAGAGGGGGTGGTGGGAGAGTTTGTGAATGTATCTGCCTCTATATAGCCTACCCAACTGTTTTGTTGTGGTTGTGCCTTCACATTTCCACTTCACAATCACATCACCAACTGTTGACTCGTGTAGCTTGAGGAGGGTTGAAATGTCTCTGACAGATTTTTTACTGATGTGGCAACCAATAACTAGTCCACGTTCAAAGTCACTGAGCTCCCTTGACTATCCATTCTGCTCGTACTTCTTTTCACTGAACAACACACAGCTCCATGCCTCCTTTTATACCGGTAAGCGAGGTCATAGTGACATCTAGACATCAGCTTATGAATTACAGAGGAGGTGTACGGATACTTTTGATCAGATTGTGTGTGTGTGTGTGTGTGTATTTGTTTGTTTGTAGTTTATTTTTGCATAGTCTGAAACCTTGCTCTGGAGACCAAACATGAAACTTTTTCAAGCCACTTCAAACCTCCAATAAATGGGGTTGAGGTCTTAAACCAGGCAGTGAAATTTGTCTCCCACCTAAAGAAGGTGAAAACAGAACTGAAATGTTTTTGGAAAATTTGGATTAAAAGAGCAAAGCTAAGTAATAGTAAATACCTGCTGGATTTCTATCCAGGACAGACTAGTTACTAGTAATTCCAAGATAAAGATGTGTGCAAATTCATATGAAGAGGTGACACAAGAATAAGAAAAATCTCATTGACTACATTGCATCCTTGTTCATTTAAGATGTTACTTTTCATCACTCCAGCTACTTGCCCTCTACAAATCCCAGATCTATCCAACTTTGGAACGCTTCTCTTGCATCTGGGGGGGGGGGGTACGCCTAAAACCTCTGGAAAAATTCTTGATGCTGGTTGGAAGAGAGCAGTTCATTTGATTGATGGTCACTTGTTCACAGACTCTCTTTTCAACCACTGTCTCAGAGACATTGTTTCTACATTATGTGTCTTCTACAGTTATATTCATGGGCGTCTACCATGCCCCTCAATTTCTGCTAAAACTACAGTAATATGAGCAACAACTGCTTACTGTCCTTTTACAGTTGAATTACTGACTCACCAAACCTACTATTTCCATTCATGTTTCCTTCCATCATCCTAAATTCTGTGGAACAGACTTCCACATAAAGTATTTTCCCCAAGGGATATTAACCTCCAGTTCTTCAAAAAGTATATCAACAGATCACATTGCTCTTGACCCCAGCCTACATGTGGCATTTATTTGTTAGTGTTTTTAATGGCACTTATGACGTAGACACAAGTGCCATTACAGACAATGTTCACATGAATAAATAATAATTTTTTTATTGCAAATATTTCCTCCTGAAAGTGACAGGCCATCATCAGTTCACAATCACGTTCCTTTTTTAAAGATACAAGCACATACTGGAGTACCACCTTATAGGTGTTTACAAAATAAAATGAAATTACAAGTAAAATTAAATTAATTTTGAACTATAATAAAATTAGATAATTAAATTTAAATGACATGAACATACAAAAAAAACGTTAATATATTTTATTTTTAATGTTACCTGTAATTTCATTTTACTTTGTAACCACCCATATGGTGGCACTCCAGCACATGGCTCAGATCTGTAAAAAGGAATAACATTTCTTTGTTCTAGCTTCACCTTGTGATTGTGCTATACTGATGATAGCCAGTTAGTTTCATAGCAAAATATTTGCAATAATAAAAGTATTTATTCTTTGTTTCTAATAATTGTTATTTGCTATATAGGCCTTGCAACTCTTGTGTGGGAGTAATATATATATATATATATATATATTTTATACAATTTTATATATTTTATATTTTACACATATATATATATATATATATATATATAATTTTATATATATATATATATATATATATATATATATATATATAAAATTGTTCATGGAGATGTCTTCATGTTAGTTCGTGACACTTGTATATTACAGGGGATTGGAAAGAAGAAATGATCACAATTTAATTTGAACAGAAAAAAAGTTTGAAAACAATAAACAAAACTCTGTAGAAAACATTGATTCACCACAAGTTGTTTCCATGGATAGAAAAATCAAAATCCAAAGTTCACTAAGAAAGTTAGAGGCATCCCCTCCCCCCCCCCAAAAAAAAAAAAAAGTTCTAACAAATAAGTCAGCATGTGTTCTTAGATAATATAGACATCAATGTAAGAAAGCCAGCATCGTGTAAAAGTAACTACACAAAAGTATTGTGTAGTTGCAATACTATACATAAAATATTCAGGAAGATAACAGTGTTCTGGAGGCTATTAAAAAGTACTGCAAAAGGAATCAGATGTTAAAGCTGGCATGAAATCTGGATATTTGGAGTAATTACTTTTAAAGATTGCTAAACAAAGTGAAAAGTTATAGAACAGTGGTAGAAAATATTCAAGAGGGATGTAATCAGAAGTACATATAAATACTTGAAGTAGAAAAATCCATTTAAATCCAAAATGTGAAAAGGCAACTGAGGTAGATAATATTTGACTAGAAATGCTAAAATATGGAGGTAGAAAAGTTTTATAGTGGTTGCATTGAATAATTCGAAATTCATCCTTTATCCAAAAGGTTGAATTATTATTATTAAGAGAGAGACCTCCAGGGAGTCAAGAACTCACCGGGAAGCCATACCATTCGCACTACCTGTCACACCTCTTCTTGAATTCATTCACGCTACTTGCACACAACATTGGGTTCAGGTGCAAATAGAGGTTGTCAGGTTCAGATTTTCACATTACAATGTATAGTTGAGAAATCATAGGAATATGACAAGGATCTAAACTTGTGTTATAGATCTGAGAAAGGCAAATGACAAAGTGTCCAGAAAAAAGCTTTTCAAAACACTACAATTATATGGGGGTAAATGGAACATTATACAGAGCAATATAGTCTCTATTTAAGTTGTACGTCAACAGTTAGAATTGAAGGAAATAAAAGAAGATGGTTTGATGTAAAATCAGGAGTAAGACAAGGATGCACTTTATCTCCAGTCTTATTCATAATCTATATTAATCACATTATGAAAGAAAGTGGCATTAGGCAAATATTAGAATTGGAGATATCAAACTTAGCTGTTTGCTTTATGCAGTGATGTACTCCAGTGCAAGTCTCCAGGATTCTCTAACTAAAATGCAGCTGTAACAAATTTGACATTAAAATCAGCCATAAAAAGACAAAAACTATGAAAATCAGCAGAAACATTGAACACAACTGCATCCTGAATGGAGAGTCTATAGAACAAGTAAAATATTTCAGCTATTTAGCCACAGATTTTAGTGAAGATGGCAAGTTAAATCTGGAAATAGACAACAGAATAAGCAAATGTGGTATAGTGGGTAGCCAGCTGAATAAATTTTTATGGAATAAGAGGGAAATTAGCCAAACACCAAACTAACAATATATAAGACAGTGTTGAAACCAGTTTTAAGTTATGGATCTAAGAGTTGGGTTAGAAATAAAACACTCGATCAAAGACTAGAGACCACAGATATGAGGGTTGTGAAAAAAATTAGGTGAGTGAACAGATGGTATCAATGGCAGAATCATATTAAAAATGAAGATATTAGAAGGAACTTGACATTGTTAGCATTCGAGAATGTGTAAGCAGAGCTAATGTAGGATGTTATAGTCACTTAAACAGAATGGGTAAGGAAAGGTTAGCAAAACTGGTATTTGATACCAAAATGGCAGAAAAGGAAGACCAATCCCTGGGTGGTCTTCCTTTTTTGCCATTCATGCTATTAAAGCACTTCTGACCAAATCAATCCTGGGTGGATTGATTTGGTCAGAAGTGCTTTAATAGCATGAAATGTTACATATGACAGTACTGGTATACTGTCAAGTAATAAACTAATTTGGAGGAAAATTGTGGATAGGAGATTAATAATAATGTAAACTTAATCATATGGTGTTCTCATAGTAGTCTGAACACCTCTTCCCCCCCCCCCCTTTGAGGGTGTTCGGACTACTATGAGAACACTATATGTAGTGCCAGATGTTTGACATAGATGATGGCGAGAAAGAACAGGTACATAACAACCTATCTTCTAAGTGCCATCTTCTAAGAAAACTATCCCATATTGGTTAGCTTGAGAGAATTTTGAGGAACATCTACAACATTTGTTCTGTGTCTTTGCTGTGATACTAGATTATGCACAGTGTTTTTGTGTATTGCAGAGTAAGATACAGTCATCCAAAGATGTAATTTAAAACTGAAAATAACAGTTTATGTTCCCTTCTTAGATCTCATTTTTAATCAATCAGATGGAGGCTTCTAGTTCAGTTTTTCAGAAGAATGGACACTCACACATGCCCTATCTGATCGTCGTCCATATGCCAAAAAGATCTATAAGAACTCTTAGTCATAAGTATCACTTTTTGTTCTGTGTACTTTTTTCCTCTTATAGGAAGAAATGCAACACATGAAGTGATAATTTGATGAGTATATGGCATACTGGTCAAATAAATTAATATAGAGCTGTTCTGTGTCCAGTCATTGGTTATAACCATATGACCTTCCCTTATGTTCAAGAACTCTGACCATATAACCAGATTATTTGAATGCTTAACTTCCAAGTTGCATTTCACCCTGTCTATAAGCTTTCTTCATTTTTGTGCATAACAAAGGATAATAATAACATACCTCTACTGTGATTTCCTTAATATTCATGATTCCTTCCAATCTTGTGACTCATCATACTTTAACTAGAACAATGCAGACTTGCATAGTATCACTTCCATACAGAGGTGTTGATGGAGAAAAGGCTAAAGTCCTGCATAAAAGTAGGTTGCTTAAAAGACTGTATAAAGTGTGCCTAAGAAAGTTGAAAAGCATATTACTGTCTCATCCATATTCGAGCAGCAAATAGTCCATGTTTATCACATTATGGAAATAAACCTTCTGTCATTTATTCTTGTACTGTTACTCCATTTAAATTATAATAAAGATGCTCACAAAACAATAAGCAAAAATTGTATTCGTGAAAATAATTTTACATAATGTTTTTAATATAATTTAATAAACGTTATAATTTATACAGTTTTGAAGCCCCTCTCTCTCCCCACCCCACAATCTGTGGTGCTATTCAAATTTGCATAAAGTCTCCTGTCATTAACCTTCCAAATGGCCAGGACGTCTATAGACGTCCAACAAAATCTGGATATGATTTAGCCCACCTGTTTAAAGAACCAGGATAAGAAGTGCAATTTGACCGTCCTGTCCATTAGGTGTGATAAACCCTCACGCTGAAGAGAACGGTTAATCGGATTATCTCACGTTCTTAGCTACCTCTCAGTTGCCTATAACAAGAAACGCACATCCTTGTTCTATGCTGGTTAACTGGATTTTAGTTATATAGGATAGACTAAAAATAGAGAAATTACGTATATTTTTGTTTTCTCTTTTGATTGTACAATACAATTTTAATTTCTGGACAAAATAATGGTCTTGCATAATTTCTTCACTTAAATATTGCCTTACCTTGGAGAACCAATTTCATTTTTAATTTTTTTTGCACTAATTTTTTTCTAATCGCTTTCTAAACAAAACATTATTCTTTGTTCTCGAAGAAATTAATTCACGATAATTATTTGAAATATTCTTTTAAAAAAAAAGAAAAGAAAACCAGCTGCCGACGTTCCAGATTATATTATTTTTATTTTTGTACAAAACCATCAAAATCGAATAATACTTCACAGATTTCCTTTAGGACATGCTGGAGCAACTTTGCTTTATAGAGAATAACATGAAATTCTTTAATCATATCACTAAATTTTTTTTTCGTGTTGTATAGTAATTACTGTTCTTTGTACTTTCACTTTCTTGGTTTCCTTGTATAATTGGTCATTACAAAATGAAATTAACAGTTATAGATATTTACTGCATAATTCAGATATTTTATTCTCCAATTTTTAAAGTAAGCGATACATTTGCTTATTTTTATCATTCAAAATCAGAATATGCTTCGAATGTCTGCTAATCAATCAGAAAGATGGAAAAACAGAACAAGGAATTTCGGCCTGTAAAATATTCAGTTATTGCACGAGGTACTTTAGTGTGCTACCTTCTGGGCATGTTCTTTTGATCCAGTTCCCAGTGGTGTGTGTGTCGGGGGGGGAGAGTTAGTAAACTCCGTTAGTCTACAACTTTTTACTGGGCAGAAACGAATATTAGAAAGTATACCCAATATATAATTCATTTGTGAGATAGCAAGCAAGAGCAGCAGCAGCAATAGCAATAATTTTTTTCAAGATAATTATCAAATAATTTAGAATTTTTCGATAATAAAAGTGAAACTGATCACTATAAATAAAGAAATCGTTTTTGGCATAAATACTTCATCAGCCTGTAAAAGAAATGTCAGTTTTACTGTGTTAGGATATCTGAACAACAGAAAATGAAATAAGACATTCTTGCTTGAGGCAATTTAGTGTGACGTCTAGGAAACTTTCTGTCTTGTGTTTCTCAAAAGACTTTTAGCTTTTCCTCTAGGTAAGAGGATTATTGTCCAGCATTTCTAAAACGTATTTCAGAAATAGCAATCAGCAGAAATAGAAGTAGTAATATTTAGATTTTTTTTTAAAAAAAAAGAAACAGATATAACACAATTGAAATTTCTTTGTGTGGTATACAGTTCTACATGTTGAAAATACACCATAGTATTTCTAAATCTTAGAATAATTTCAGCAGACCGCTGATTTCAGATTCAAAGAAAGAGTACAGAATTAGAAGCTTCGATATACAACAATATTATTGCTTTATTTCTTTTGTCAAAATGGGAAATTGAAATAAGAGATTTTGAATACCGTCTGAAAGCTTTCAAAGCTATAGAAATTTAAAGTAGTTATGCAACTCAGTTCTAGGACAGGAGAGTGGGTGTTGCAGTAAAAAATCCTAAAAATGAGCATAAATTTTTAATCATTCTATACAAGATATTCTTCGTATTATATTTTCAACATATCTACAGTGGTTAAGCACTGGATATTGTATCATTTGTTGTTCATAAAAAAAAAAAAAAAAAAAAAATCGTTCCTGAAATTGATATGTGACAATTCATATAAAGGTATTTTGCAAAGCAAGAAAGCAAAATGTCATATTTATTTCACTAAATGTTATTTAAAAATATAAATATTTGACAAAATATTTTAAACGTAAACAAACAAACATTTGAAAATTCGCGAAAAAAATCTATATTGTCAGTAAAGTGGAGGAAATTAACTATTACTAAAGTATATTCATTGCAAAGGCTGATCTATGGTTATTTCAGGATTGATTGTTTATTTTGGCAGATGTGAAACTTCTACTTTTGGAAAGAGACACAAATAATAAATTGTTCAGCAAAAAAAAAAAAAAAAAAAAAAAGATCAAATATCCTAGTACAGTGAAGAAAATTCGATGTAACAGAGTACATGTAAAGACAAGTGACACAAAAGTCGCTCGACCACAGTTAATACGCTAATGACTCTCAAATTGCCGTTAAGGGATTAACAGCGGAGGAGGGTAAATACTTGATAAAAGATAGAATGCGGATGAAGTCTTGATCCATGAAAAAGTCTGGGGTAGTCTTGCTATTTCATCCACCTTGGCCGGTAGGAGGGTTAAGTGACTAATCTGACAAAATTTCTATTTTCTTCTGAATGAAATATTTGTCTGAAAACACTTTTTGGCAAAGAAATGTGTTCATACTGTAGATTTGTTTTGGGGAACTGACTTTATTCAAAACTTAGCTTACAGCTTTAAATATTGTACTGTATTCACTTGAAATGGTACACCAGGATAAATAAAACTGGAAACTTCTGAGAGATTTTGTTTTGTCAGGAAGGATTAATGAATGTTATGATCTATTATTATTTTTATGACAGTTTCTCCCAAGAAAGATTGTGAACCTCTTGCACATTAGTAGTATACATGGGTTAAATAATTCAGAATCATAATCTTTGAGACCAAAAATGAAACTGAGTACACTAACTTTTTTTTTGCATAATTTTCAGAATCCCTGTTCTTAGACCAAACATGGAATAATGAAATTCACCCCCCCCCCCCCCCACACACACACACATACCTAAAGACAATCACAAACATCCATGCCTATGGTGGGATTCTAACATTCAGCCTGTTGGTTGGGGAGCAGGATACATTAATCACTTGGCTACGAGGCCATCAAAACAAAGTGCATTTTTTATAGAAAGTAAACTATAGTCAATTTTTTTTTTCTCATAATGTTTAAGAAATACTGAAATCAGAAAGCCGATTAAATAATATTCATCTTGTATGAATATTAAATAAAGGACCTGGACAAAAATCTTTTCCTATTGAGTTCTTCATCCACTTGTGCATTCAGTCCCATGTGTTGAAGGAGTAAAAGGCTAACATAGTACTTTGCAGTATATACACCACTAATGAAACAAATACCCCAACAAATGATCTACATGGTCATTACTGAATTAACAGGACTGACTATGCAGATTTTTTGTTTGCAGTTTGTTTGTTGTCCTTCATAATCCTCTAGTGAAATATCCACATTAGGAAGAATGTCGTCAGAGATTAGAATTTTATGTTGTTTCATGCATGTTCATCCATTGTGATGGGTGGATTTAAGTTAAAAATTAATACAGGTCCGTTTAGCATAAAATCAATATTTGGGGAATAGGTTTTTATATCTATAAATTCTGTTCACTCCAGCAAATTTTTGAACTTCACAATGATGAACTTAAAGTAGCGTTGCTTTTATAGAGACTGACTGGAACTTTCAGTGGGTCATTATATTATATGAATTACTAAATGGTTTTCACCATTTTGCAAGCTGATATCAGCATTTTAATAAACAGCACATCAGCTCTCGCTCTTTAGCAATGTTATTCACTATTAACAAACTGCCAAAAAATTTCATAAAAAGTTCTGTAGCATCTGTTTCATTTTAATGAAATTCACTGTAACAATTCTGAGTCCTTAACAGTTTGCTACAGAGAGTTGATTGTACGAGTGCTCAAAAGATTCTGTACACTGAAATTCAGATGATTGAGTCAGTTGTTACCGTAGTGAACGAATAGGGACAACTGAAATGGTTTGTTGTAATGAATCATTTCCTTTAGTATAGAATTATGCCTATGGAATTTTGCTCAAGACTTTTTATTAGTTTGTTTTTAGTAAGATGTTACAATGATGATTTTGCTAGAGTAAGAGTTGCCTGTATTTAGAACTGGGAAATAAGTTTTAAAATAGAAGCAACATTAACCAGCATATTATGTTGTTTCATGTTAAAAACTGAATGAAGTGATTTTAAAGTTTTAAAATATTGGATACTAGTTTGACTCAAATGAAAACTTTCTTGTTCATGATTGCATAATATCCATAAGAAATGGAGTATTCATGTGGGGGGGGGATAATTTGCTTAAATTTTGACAGCAGAGAGAGAGAAGAGTAATCAGCATATGATATTAAAAAATTGAACATAATGCAGATGTAATCTGAATCTGAAGGCCTCTGTGATATGTAGTTTTGTTTTGAATATCCCATGCTATGGATATTTAAGCATACTGTCTAGCAATTTTTGTATTGCAGGTGTTGCAGATGATCTTTTGTACAGTGCAGATTTGGGTCCATCTATAGCACCCTCTTTACTCGGTGGTCCATTACCTGATTTGCCATCTTTTGCAGCTGAAGCACCTTCTCCTAGCATTGAATTGGTACCGCCACCACCAATGCCCCCTCCTCCTCCACCTCCTTCTGTTCCTCCTCCTCTACCATTGTCATCATCACACCCTCCTTGTCCTTCTCCAGCATTGCCAGGAGGTCTGCCACCCCCACCACCACCCCCTCCTCCTCCTCCTCCACCTCCTTTACCTCTAGAAAATGCATCTAGTTCCGTTGATGGAGAGCAGAAGAAGATTATCAGTGGTGCTCCTGAATCAGTTACTAATCCAGGAGATGCCAGAGCAAATCTTTTAGAATCCATAAGACAAGCTGGTGGTAAAGCTAAACTTAGAAGTGCCCAAGACAGAAAAATTGAAGCCAAGAAAAAGAAAAAAGTATGTGCTTTTATAGCTGTTATTGTTATGTAGAAATTGCTGTTCTTTTTAATTAATGGTAATTTTTTTTTTGAATAAAAATAAATAAATACTATGGTTGACTCTCACTATAGCAAATTGAGAAACTCACATAGTTACTCTAAACATTTCAAAAGTATTTGATCAGGTTTGATACAGGAGTATGCAAAATTTGTATTACAAAATACCAGTTTTTTTTTTTTTTTTTTTTTCTTTCATGAAAAAGGCTCACATTTTCACAGACCTGGAACAGATCTCATTAAAATACGTTATAATTAGTTTCATTTACACTAATGCAATGTATCCTAGCATCTCCAGAAACCTGATCCCACCCCAGCTTAAATGTAAGCCTCAATAAAGTTGGTTTACTTTATATTATTCAGATTATATTTTATATTAATATTCTGCATCATAATTTTTGAAATTTTTCTAGTTATCATATTTTTCTTAATTTCTTTTAATGTTTTTCATATTGTAACTATTTCTTTAATTTATTTAACAATGTCTTGTTTTAATGAAAAACAACAACAAAAGTTTGTGTATTAAAACAAGAATATAATTTTTTTGTCTAGTATAACTAACTTTCTAATCAAAAAAAAAAAAAAAACGTTACAACTATCTCTGATCCAGAGTAGTTATAATATAATATTTGCTGCTTGTATTATATGGAAAATACGTCACTTCATTGATTTAGCTTTCAGTATGTCCATGGATCTAGCTCCCACTGATGAGACTTCAGTAGAGGTTGAAACTGGTGTAGTAGTGACATTCCCATAATATACATGTCTGAGAAGAAGTGTGCTGTGCACTATGGGATACTGAGGCGATTGGTGTGAAGTTAGCAGCCTCTGTATACGAGTAGTCTAGATATTGATGATACACCACCAGTGGCTTCCATTTTTAAATGCCAATTGTAATTTCAATGTGATGGTTACTTCTGGTAACTACTTTCCATTGCTTTTAGATTCTAGTGAAAAGAGGCAAATTTACCAGATATATCTGGAAATACTTCAAGATTACAAGGAATGAAAAATGTCAACCTCGTAATCTAATTTTTCAAACTTCTTAAGCATTACCTTGATGGACCTGTGTTTCACTCAGGATTTCTCCATGAGTGCAGGTCACAAAGATCTCAATCTTGAGCCTCTCTCTTCCATGTTATACTCATAGATTTCACTAGTGGATCTTCTCATCTTGTAGATGGTCTTCCTGGTTTTCTCTTTATTCTTGGTTGCCAGTTGAGTATTCTATATGTCCATCTGTTATCCCTGAGTCTGGCTATGTGACCTGCCCATCTCATCTTGCTTTCATATACTGCAGTTACCACATCTTTTATGCCTGATCTCTTTCTTAGTTCCATGTTTCTAACATGTTCCATTTTTCTGATGTTACAAATCCTGCATTCTATTGCACGCTGAGAGTCTCTTCTTCTTCTCTTGTTGTGTTCTATGTTCCTGATCCATATGTGAGTGATGGAAGAATGTCACTATTAAATAGTTTTGCTTTCGCAGAGATGTCAAGATTTGGATCAGTAAGTGTATCTTTTAGTCTGTTGAATGATAGCCATGCAGCTTTCTTTCTTTTTGCTGGTTCTTCAGATAAATCATTATTCATTTTTATTGTTTGTCCTAAGTAATTGTAGGGGTCAACTTGTTCTATAGGGATGTTATCAATACATAGGTGACTTGTATAGATGTTTTTGATCTTTTTTTTTTTTTTTTTTTCCTAGATTCATTTCTAAGCCTATCTTACTGCTGTTTGTGTATATTTTTTCACCTATTTCTTCTAGGTCTTTTTGGGTTGTGGGATATCAATACTAGATCATCGGCAAACATAAGGATTTGTAATTTTTCACCATCTATGCTTATTCCTCCGTTTAGGTCTATTTTTTTCAGAATGTATTCTAAAGTGCTGGTAAATAGATTTGGGGAGATCACATCGCTTTGGCAGACCCCTCTCTTTATATCTATATTTATAGGTTGATCAAATAGGGTTATTTATGTGGCCTGATTTTTGTTAATTTCTTTCATCATGTGGCTGTAAGTAGGGTTCACATTTATTTCCAGCAAGGCACTGATGATTGCATTGTGTTCTATGGTATCAAATGCTTTTTTAAAATCAATAAAGAGGAAACATAGAGGGATTTGGTATTCTCTGCATTTTTCTGTTAGTTGTGAAATGACCTGGATATGATCTATTATGGAGAAGCCTCTTCTGAATCCTGCCTGCTCTCTACTGAAGTTGTCTTCGAGAGTGTTTTGGATTCTGTTCAGTATTACTCTGTTCATGATTTTATATATGTGAGAGAGTAGACAGATTGGACGATAGTTTTTTTATGTCTTCCTTGTTCCCTTTTTTGAATAGAAGTATGGTTTTTGAGGTCTTCCATTCTTCTCGAATCTTTCTTTCTTTGAAGTACCACATGAATCTTGTAGTCTAGGCTTTGAAAATAATTGGTCCATATTTTCTAAAATTTCATATTCAAAACTGACTCCTTTTTTAAGGCTGTGGTCATATTGCTCCTCTAAGATAAAAGGGAATGTTGCTATTTTGTGCTTCTTGTAGGTGAGTGCGAGCAACTTCCATTAACTTGGATCATCTTGCAATTTTAGAAATATTGTTGTAATAGACTAGGAGACCTTCATTATAATGACTGAAAATGAAGTCCCTGAAGTAATAGGATCACAGGATTTGTCCTGACCCCTTGGGTATACCCAGGTCCTTTGCTTATATTTTTATATTATATTACTTATATTAACAACACTTTTTTGAATTATATGAAATAATTGCACAATTAATCACTATAGCAATCGAATAGGGACCATAAGAATAGTGTTAGCTTGCTATAGGGAATTTTCTTTAAAATAGAAGTGTGCATGCTTCAGTTGGACCTTTTTCGTTGTTTAGTACAGAGCATGAGTTTGTTATAATATTTGCTATAGTTAGAGTTTTGGTAGTTTTGCCCATCATCTATAGAAGAGATCAGCAACTGGGGAGAGGGCATGCGGCCCAAACGTGCATTTTTGGCAGCCCATAAAAGGTTGGCATGTGGCCTGTATGTTGAATTATTTAAATAATACATTTTATAATATGAATAATAAATTAAAAATAATTTTATGCCTATACTTTGTGATATCACCTGTGCAACTTGAAATACAAACAAAAGGAAAGTTTTGTTGGTATTATTGAAGATTTACAAACGGAAGTTTCAACAAGATTTGTTGATTTTCATAAAAATGGCATTGAAATGCGATTATTTTTGAACACTTTTAATGTCGACATTGATGACGTACCAAACCAACTACAGATGGAAGTTTTGGAATTGCAACACAATGAAACATTAAAGAATGCATTTTCGTTAGAAAATATCCAAAAATTTTATCAATGCTTACCAAAAAAAAATTGAAGTATTAATCAGTTTTGCAAAGAAGATGATAGTCACATTTGGAAGCACATACATTTGTGAATAAGCATTTTCTGCCATGAGTTTTAGAAAAAATAAATTTTCTTCTCGACTGACTGATGAACTTTGCATGCTTCAATTCGAATTTGCACCTCAGGTTGTAAAGTGGATATAGATAATTTAACTAAGGGAAAACAATCACAAAAGTCACATTAAGCAAGGAAACACACATATTGTGATGCATAAACTATATTACTTTGTTTTTATGTGATAATAATTTTTCATTTTCATGCTTGTTTCTTATCTGGTACTTTAAATATTTCTGTGTTTTTAAAATTGATATAATAAAAATTGATAACTTAAGTATTTTTTCACTTACTATTTTCTCTTAATTAAATGCTTCCGGTTCGATTATTAAAAATAAAATTTGAATGTGGCCCACGAGTCTGAAAAGGTTGCCGATCCCTGACTTGATGTGGAAGATTTAGATCAAAGATGTCTTGCATGTTGATTAAGCAAAAATTGCAATCTTCTCGTTGACTTTGGTATGTCACTTTTTTTTAGTCATGTAGCATTTTTTATGGTGCTTGCAGTTTATCTTGATCTGCAGTTTCATCCAAAGTATGCATAGTTTGCATTTTTCACAAATTCTGTAATGTGTTGAAAGCTATTTCAGTATCAATAAAGAATGGTTTATTAACAACGCAATTAAAAATATCTTCCTTAAAGAAACATTGATTAAAAAATGTGCCCTCCTGTTACTTGCTTGAGGATAAATGATTCATGCTTGAGAGGATTTTGTTAAGTGCCACGGCTCACCACCCACAAGTTCTCCCAAAACAGTTAAGAAATCATGTTCTGGTGATGTCCTCATAGGAACAACATGTCAACAGCATTCCAAAAAACTCCTCAAAACTGCATCAGTGGGTAGAACACCAATTACAGTTACACCTCATAAAACAATTCCTAGAGGAGTGATCTCAGAATGGGATCTGAGATCTCCTAGATCCCAGATGGCGAACCTATGGCACGTCCAAGAATTTTGGTGGCACGTCAACGATTTACAGGTGATATCCTTTTATATGCTTATAAATTATTCAACCTTTTTTTTTTAAATTGTTACAATATGTACAAGTTAAATTTTGTTCTACACGAGAGAGCAGCTATGAAGATGCGCATATGATTGGTGCGGTATTAACAAAAGATCGCGCGACCCAAAGACAACCGACAATTGTTGTGTTGAAATGCTAATTCTCTTCAACTGAAACATCTGAAAATAACAACTTTCACTATATATTTCTTAGTTTTAACACATTCACGATGGGGTGTCGTTTATCGTTCTGATGGAACTTCTCATTACCGGCAGGCTCAACTCACACAAAGTTTCAACCCTTGGTTGATTTTTATTGCTGTTTGTTTGCGTTTAAGCTGGCAGGTGAACTCACAAATGCATTATATGATGGCATGTTTCAATTCATGGTAGAATTTTATTTGAAATTAGTGGAAGTGTTTTTCACTTGGCTGTGTTACCAATTATATATTTGGCTTAATCCTTTATCCAAGTGTAAGCAAACAAAGTTTGTGCCTGAAGTATTTTCAGGACTGGGGAAAATCATGGCCAAGATGGGATAAGTTCTCATCACTTGCCTTAGTATCTCCCATAATACAAAGCACATATCCTTATGGGTATGTATAATGCTATGCATTAGAGAAGAGTCACTACCCAGATCAGTTTCCACCTTTATTGAGGTCTTGTCAGTGGGAGCCAGACCTGGAGGTGGTGATACTAAGGTGGAAGTGATTGAGAAGTCATATTTTCATATGCCAGTTACCAAAAGGTGTCACACCTTATTAAAATTCTCCAGATTAGAGATAGTTGATGGAAGTGCTATCTCTAATCTGGAGAATTTTAATTTGTTTTTCACATGGCTGTGTTACCAATTATATATTTGGCTTAATCCTTTATCCAAGTGTAAGCAAGCAAAATTAGAGACTGAAGTATTTTCAGGACTGGGGCAACTTGTGACAAAGGTGGGATAAGTTCTCATCACTTGCTTTAGTAACCATTCTGGGTAGTGACTCTTCCCATAATGCATAGCATTATACATACCCATAAGGATATGTGCTTTGTATTATGGGAGATACTAAGGCAAGTGATGAGAACTTATCCCACCTTTGCCACAAGTTGCCCCAGTCCTGAAAATACTTCAAGCACAAACTTTGTTTGCTTACACTTCAATAAAGGATTAAGCCAAACATATTATTTGAAGTTAGCCTTTGTGATCTGTCATAATGACATCGAGAATTTTGAATGTAATAAAATAAATGCTTATTTCTTGCAATTGAAAAATTTGACAATAGTTTTTAGTTAGATACTGTGTTTCCGATGCAACATAGGGTTTTGCTTGAGTCTATACAGCATAGTTTCTGTGAGAGGGGACATGTGATTCATTAATTAGCGCCGTTTTTATTCCAGCTGTCTGTAATTGCACTATTTGTTGAGAAATATATTACACAGACTGCAAAAGCTTCTGTACTTTATTCAGAGATACAATAAAACTGCTTATTTTTCTTGCATCTGCAGTATAATGGCTATTGGGGAGGGCGTGTTGTTACTGCGGGGAGCTAGTTACTATCACCTCAACGTGAACATGTTTAAACATTTTTTAAGGTATATGCAAAACTTTTTAATGTCTTTTTTTTTTTTAAAGTAAAATCAGGGTGCGAGTTATATGAGGGAAAAGTTATATTCGGGTAAATATGATAAACATTTCGCTGATGTTGACATCCTTCTGCTGCTTCCCCTGCTCAGCTAACTTCTGTGGTGAGTTACAATGCATAAATATTTTTCTCACTACCATTTTTTTCAAACCGACATCATTAAAATCAATTTAATAATACAATAATCAATTTTACACTGAATAATATTATAAATTTATATATAAATAAACATTATAAATAAAATAAAATATTATAGAAAATATATATATTATAAATTTATAAATAAATAAAGTTAGATTAATTTTCTATTAATTTTTCCCCTATTAAAAACTGCCTGGCACGTCAGCAACTTGATTTGTAAATTTTTGGTATACGCACATAAAAAGGTTCGCCACCACTGTCCTAGATGTTACTGATGAGGAGATATGGATCCCCACCTGTGAAAGATCAGGAGGGGAGGTGGGTGACAGGTATGATGTGCATCCTGATCCATAGGGATGGTCAGCCTGTTTCCTACCAGAAAAATCGTCCTTACCTTTGATACTCCTAAGCCTCCAATATCTGTTAAAGCAGGGTATCCCATTTGTCCTGTTAGACTGCTCATCCCTAATCCACTATGATGTTCCAATGCCATAAATACAGACAGCCTGTCATGGCTCTGCCACCTGTGTCTGATGTGGTAGTAATAAGCATGATAACCAGTCTTGCTTTGCCAAGAAAGCTAAATGCGTAAACTGTCAGAGATCATTCGGCCTACTCCTGTGCATGTCAGAATACACTTCTGGATGAGAAAGAAATGCAGAAAAAAAAACAGAACAAAGCATATCATCATAAGATGTCAGAAGAAAGTTAGCCATCACCATACCTACTCTGAGATCCTCTTATGCCGAGAAGGTAACAGTTAAGAAAATATCAACAGCAACTCAAACTCTCATGTCTGTTCCACCCTTTGATAATTTTACTGTATTCTCATTGAATATTGAGAACCCAAGTGCGTTCTCAATATTCAATGAGAACCCACTTGTAAAAAAAAATTATCACAAAGACAAACCACCAGACCCTTCCACAGAAAAAATGAATACTTCAGTATTCACTGAAAACAATTTGAACTTACCCACTGATCCTTACACATCTGATGTATTGGATCTTTTTCCATAGAAAGAGATGGACACTGGTCATCCATACTTCCCAAAACTAATGAGAAATATAAACCAAATAATGATAAGTCCTCAACTTCCTGGAAATCAGACAAGTCTATGAGGGCTAAATAGTGAGAAAATTTTTACAGTGTTGTCACTGTTACTTTCCTGTTTTATTAAGATAAATAAAACTTTCTATCTAGCTGTGTGGTTCAAGTGGGAATGCATCATCCCGACCATATCATCAAGAAGACAGGGTTCCTCAAGGCTCTGTCTTAAGTATGACCCTCTTCACTATTAAAGTGAACTCAATTACTGAACAGCTTCTTCCCACGGTAGACAGTTGCCTTTATGTCAATGATTTCACAATTTACTGTCACTCCTGCAATGTGATGTTATTGAAAGACAACTTCAACAAGCAATTGATTGTGTCTCATCATGGGCTCTTTGTCATGCGTTCAGGTTATCTCCCAAAAAAAACCATCTGTGCACACTCTGTAAGAAACACACACTCCACCTTGATCCTGATTTAAGAATGGGACAAACTATTATTCCTGTAGTTCCAGAGGCCAAGCTTTTGCGACTCATCTTTGGTAGAAACTCAACTTTCTTTCATCTTCAGGATAAGTGCAAAAATGCATTAAAAATCCTCCACACTCTATTCTCTACCAAATGGGGTGCTGATCAATGTTCCTTGCTTCACTTTATCATGATCTTGTATGTTCAAATCTCTTGATTATAAGTCCTAGGTTTGCATTTCTGCAAGAGAAAGCACACTACTGTTGTTGGACTCGATCCATCATCAGGGTATCTGATTAGTTACCAGTGCTTTTTGTACATCATCCATTTAAAGCCTTTATGTTGAATCAAATGAACCTCCTTCCAAATCACTCTACATGGATTAATCTCTTTTTCTACGTTGGGAGATTCTGTATCACACACATTAGACTGCCATCTATTCCTTTGTTTTCATTAAAGAGGCTGTGGAAGCTATTGGCAAGAATGTTGACATTACCTGCACCAAACAAAACAGCATTCCTCCATGCAGGCTTGCACCCCCATCCTGCAACCTCTCACTTTGTCATCTACAGGAAGTCTCATACACCGCCATATGTTTATTTTCTATTATTCAATCACAGATGGGTAAGAAATCATAAGTCTTGATTTCTTACCCATCTATACTGATGGTTCAAGATCAGAGATTTCTGTTGCCTGTGCTGCTGTTTCCTAACATTGCCATCTCCAACCAGATCCTACTCGATTGCAGTAACTATACAGAAGAGTTGCATGCCATTCTGCTTGCACTTGTGCATATCAAAGATCCCCCCCTACCAAAAATACATATATAATTTATACAGACTCTTTGAATTCTTTCCACACTATTTGCATTTGCTCTCCAGTGTATAATCCACGTCCAGTGCTTGGTGAGGTGCTTCAATTCCTATACAAAATAAAGACCCTTAATTTTGATGTTCGGATGTGTTGGATTCCCAGCCACGTCGGAATTAAGAGAAATGACATTGCAGATGCAGCTACTAGTTCAGTTCATACTTTCTCAAATTATTGTTTGATGGTCACTTATACTGACTACACACAGGTTATAAAATCAAAGTTAATTGCCCAATGGCAATACTCCTGGCAGAAAGCACTGATGAACAGATTGCATGAGATTAAGCCTGAAATTAAGCACTAGCAGTCTTGTCAACATAGGAACAGAAAAGAGGAAGTTGTTCTTGCTAGGCTCCAGATAGATCACAGTCATCTCACACATTCTTATTTATTGAGGGCTGATGACCCACTTATGTATAGGAAATGCAACACCCATCTTACCATTAGTCATATTCTGGTTTAGTGCAAGTGCTTCACACGAGAGAGAGAGAAATGACATTTTTACTCATCTGGCCGAGCCCTATATACTCAGATTGCATGACATTTTTAGATTTTTACAAAACATTAATTTATTCAAAGTTGTTTTGATTATGAATTTGTTTATATGTAGATACTGGATTGTAAATAGTAAGCCTTGTACATATTTTATATTATTCACTAATTTATCTCCTTGTAACTATTTATTGATTTATTTACCTATCAACACTGTGTACTGCTGTAATGTGTGTCTCTTGGACAGTATGACCTTAGTTATTCTTGTGCCATAAAACCCCATATCAATCAATTAATCCAAATGGTTATTTCTTATACAATCTACAGAAAACCCATACATACTATTTTTATCTGAACATTAATTCACACCACTATGCTGTATAAATATATGGCATAATAAAAACATCAACACTCAGAACTAAAGTTATTTGCAAAAATGATATTTTACTCAATAAAAAGTATATTTAAAATATAATAATGAATGGGTTGTTAAACTTTGTTCCTAATAGGAAACAAACTAAGAGAGAGTCATTAGATAATTCCAAAATAATAGTAGTTTCTTATATTTAAAAAAGGAAAAATCAATAAATACCAATCACAAAATTAAAACTAGTTGCTCTTATTCATCCATTATCAGTACCTGAAGTATTTAGGATGTACTGTTAATGCAAGCTTTGGACATTCAGGCAGATCTGCAGCAAAACAGAGAAGAATACTAGAATTATATAGTTGTGAATGACTATGGACAGAGTGGATTATATTATTTGCTACATTCTTGGCACTCTACATTTAATTGCAATTAAATGGGGAGAACTATTCCCTAAAAAGACTGCAATTTAGAAGTAACAGATTATTCTGGGAATCTACCTATGCATAATGGAATTGTCCTTAACAAGTACAGATTTGAAAAAAATTCTGAACAACTGGGAGACAGTCTCCCATTTAAATCAACAGAAAAACAGGCACAAATATTTTGATTTGTTTGTGCCCATTTTCTGGGCACAAATCAAAATATTTGAATGTTTGCTGGATATTCCATGTTTTTATTCATAATTTGTCTGCTGTGTTATTTTTATCCTTGATAGTACCTCAGTTACTGGTAGGCAAAATCTAGAATTAATATTTAATTTTTTACTTTGTTGTTAGTAAACCATTAGTTCTTTGTTAACATGTATATTAAACACATAAGTCTAAATAAACTTTTTTAATACTATGAAAATAACACAAGCTTGTGATGTGTTATATAATACATAACTGGTAATTAACATGTTCCTTGGCTGTTAATATGTTCCTACTATTAATATACTCATGTCCCTATTGTTTTGATTTCTCAGTGCCATTCACTTGCAAATAGCATAGCTATTTCTTTACTGCATGATTCTGAAATTTACACAAAAAATAAAATAAAATAATAATAATAAATGAAATAGTTTAATGATGTTCTTTGAATTTTCATCACAGATGTTTCAAGAATTAAGTCAAATTTTAAAGGTTAGCTTTGAATCTTTATTTTATTATTTTTTTTTTCACCCCCAGGAAGAACAAACACTAAGTTCTGGTGATTTGATAACCGATCTCTCAAATAAATTGCGCTTAAGAAGAAAAGGTATATCAGGTAAATGTTAAATCTAGATTACTACTCTTCTAGAATGCTATTTTTTAAAATGAAATAGTTATATTTTTAACAACAAAAAAAAAAAATTCTATCATATTGTATGTGCGATTTAAGCCAATATTTGGTAATAAGTCATAATTCTCATCCCAGGATTATCCAATTCCTGACAAGCACCTGCCAGGGGTGTATAGGATATTATGACAGTACTTCGTGAAAAAGTTACATCATCACTAACATCCTGTGGACAATTTTCCTCTAAACTAATCTGTTACCTGTCAGGACGAGTGTTATCAGATGTTATATTTCTCTCTTCTAAGGCACTTTTAACTGTATCAATCTTCTTACATCTATCTTCCTCTCAGTTGTGTTCCTGTTATCCTGGCAAAGAATAAATGTTTCACTAACTTTACCTCTCTCATTCTATTTAAGTAGCCATACTACTTAAGATTAGCTCTGCTAACACATTTCTGAATGCTAACAATGTCAAGTTCTTCCCTAATATTCTAATTTTTAATATGATACTACCAATGATGCCATCTGTTCACTCCCAAATTCTTTCTCAGAATGCTATCTGTGGTCTCCAGTCTTTGATCAAGTGTTATATTTCAAACCCATTCCTCAGATCCAACACAAGTTAAAATGGGTTTTAGCACTGTCCTGCTAGTTGAGTGTTTTAACTAATTTTATTCCATATAAATTTATTCACTTGACTTTCTACCATACCAGCTTTGCTAATTCTGCTGTCTATTGCCATATTTAATGTATCATCTTAACTAAAAATTGTGCTTAAGCAGCTGAAATGTTTTACTTATTCTATAGGTTTTCTATTCAGGATGCAGTTGATGTTTTAAATGTTTCTTCCTGTGTTCAATGTCTTATGTCTTCTTATTGCTGATTTTCATACCAAATTTATTACAACAGTTATTCAGTTTAGTCAGGGAATCCTAAAGATTCGTACTGCATTTATTTAGAATTATAACATCATCTGCATATAGTAAATGAGCTGAGATTAATATCTGCAGTTTTGATACCAGGTGTAATTCCACTTTCCTTCATGATGTGATCCATATAAATGATGAATAACAGTGGAAACAATGTGCACACTTGTCTCATACCTAATTTAACATCAAACCATCTTCCTATATTCCTTCAATTCTAACTGCTGATTTACAACTCAAAATATAGACTAAGCTTTGCTAGCTATAATGTCCCATGTATACTACATAACTAGAGTGTTTTGAACAGCTTCATAATCATCAAATTCCTGATGTTTCCACAAGGATTGTATGGATAATAAAGTGGTCCTATCCTACCCTAATTTACGCTTACGCTTAGATCCACACTTTACTGTGTAGACATCCGAAACTGATATCCTACGGAATAGGTTGGTTACTCCTTATTCCAGGAGTGTCTTGTGTCTGTAGAAATGTGTGTTCACAGGGCCAGTTTGCCTGTTCTGAGGAATGAAACCAGAGTTGCTGGGCGAAAAAAACCCTCTACCTCCGTATGAGAGCGGCTGACTCCCAATTGGTCGAAAGAGACCAGATAAAGGTTCCTCACATCATGGATGGGAATCAAACTCCAGGTCTTTCTGACCAAAGGGCTTTGTCTATACACTGAGCTACGAAGCCGCTAATAAAGTGGTACTACATTAAAAATTTACATTATTATTAACTTCCTATTAGCAAATTTCCTCCAAAGTAGTTTATCTCAGGACTCCAATATAATCATGTTATGCTGGGCCATTTCCTGCCATCTTTTTATTTTTTCTTTTGACATCTTGTCATGCTTTTATGAGATCTACAAAACTTAAATTCAGATCCTTGTTATAAGGATGGAAGTTGGATGATAACTGACAGGACTCCTCCACATAGCCTTTAAAGGAATGCGGAGAGATGACCAGGTCTTCTGACCTAATTTCCAATCCTCACCCTCTCATGGTGCACTGTGTTAGACATCTACCTGGATACCGAATGAACAATACAATTTGGGATTTAGCCAACCAATTTGTTTTTCTTATTGGCTTAAACAATAATGCAAAATGATGGAGAGCATGACAGAAGTCACTATATTTAATCCACATTTAATTCCAGTGTTTAAAATGCCCAACTATTGATTAGGTTAATAAGTTTAACTGATAGATGACCCTTAAGAGGTGCTTAAGGGTCAAAGCTGTATAACTGAGAGGAGACCTCCACATAGCCTTTAAAGGAATGCGGAGAGATGACCAGGGTTTCTGACCTAATGTCCAGTCCTCGGCTCTTGTGGTGCACCCTGTTAGTTATCTACCTGGATACTGAATGAATGAGGATGGGCTGGCAATTTGGGATTTAGCCAACCGAATTGTAGTCTTATTGGCTTAAACCACAATATAAAATGATGGTACAACATGACAATTTCTTGTTGGCTGGGGGCGTTGCCTGATTAAACAAGGCCCCCATTGTTTTTGATATTATAATAATTATAACCAGGGCAAACAGTGAAACGTCAGCTACTGGAACAAATCCTAAAACACATCCCAACTCAATATCACTAGAGTTCAAGATTTGTACTATCAACATAAGAAGCTTTATGGCAAAGAAATGGGGCTAGCTGAGGAATTGGATAAGTACCAGATCAACATAATAGGATTGACTGAAACAAAAAAGACAAAAACTGGTGTGATCTTTCTGAGCAATAAATACAAAATGTTATATTCGGGCAATGACAATAAGGAAAAGAAAGAGTTGCCATAGTATTTAACACTAAATACGAAGCTAATCTTCTTGAATGGCCAGCCTGGTTGGCCGAGTGGTCAGCGTATCTGCTTTCCAGCCAAAAGACTGTGGGTTCGATTCCTGCTGCTGGAATAGATGTTTGTGATTGTCTGTGAAAATACTAATGATGATGATGGGCAGTGAATGGCACTGGTGTAGATGATGGCAGTTGGTGGATTGAGCAGTGCAGATAGAGTTGTAGAGTGCCCTCCTTCGATGAGTAATTGGACTCCCTGCAGGTGTTGCGTAATAATATTATTATAATAATATAATAATAATAATGTTATTATTATAATATCAAGTACAGTGATGTGGCGAAATCTTAGAATGGGAAACTGGACAATGAGACTTATTTGTACCTGTGGTCCCACAGAAGGTTCTACTAAGATAGAAGTAGAGGAATTTTTTGAGAATTTAGAGAAAGCAACTGACAATGAAAAAGGAAAAGTTGGTCCTTGTTGGGATCTAAATAGCAGAGTAGGAAATGATTGTCAGATATACAAAAATATTTTGGGAAAATTTAGAGAAAAGAGCAAAGCTAATAATGGATTAAAATAATGGATAAAAGCTAACAATAAGTTATTGTTATGTATTTCCTATTGTTAAGTTTATCTTTATGTAATTATACATTAATCCCAACAATAAAAATTCAAAGAATTTGGATGGCACATATTGGGCCTACTTAGTTTCCATGATACCCTGACGTTAGGACTTAAGAAATTTTCAGCTTTTATTGGAAACTATTCCATACTAGTTGGTTTGAATTTATATGTATACTTACATATATATACAGGGTGTTCGGGATAAATTTGACAGTTTCGTAAGGAAAAAGAAAATCTTCTTTGTATCTATTAAATTTAATGAATTGACAAAAAAACATTACAGGCAGAGTTAATTACAATACTATCAACAAGATTTACTCAAAATAACCACCATTAGCATCGATCACAGCTTCAATTCTGCTTCGGAACCTCGAACAAGCTGATGCTACAGTCTCCCTGGGAAGGGCCGCAAAAACTGTTTTAATTTTATCCATTAACTGGGCTTTTGTATTACTGGAAGTGCGATTGGTGTCTTTTTCAACTGCACCCCATACAAAATAATCCATGGGGTTAAGGTCTGGGGAGTTTGGAGGCCAAACATTTGGACTGGTGAAGTCGTAGAAATTTTCAGACAACCATTTTTGACTTTTCCCAGAGGTGTGGCAAGGGGCCGAATCCTGCTGCCATACATACGGCCTACCATTGGCTACCCTTGTTATCCAGGGCTTGACTACAGTTAGCAACTCCACGAACAAAGCCCGAATTCCAATGCCAGGGTTCTTCAACACCTGTTCCTGCAGATTTGCGAGGAATTCTGCTGTACGAACGCAATCAGATCGTCTGCTAGGGATCTTTCTTCTTGCTACATCCTCGTAGTCACCATTGCAAGTCTCTAGTTCATGCCTGATTGTTTTTACTGTATTCAGGGAGCATTGGGCAGCAGTCGTAATATCCTTATTTTGATGGCGGGCACGAATCATCATGATACAAGTTATTCTCTTCCATGATTCAGGTGGGTTCCAGCTATCCATCCTTTCTGACATCTTGTATATGAATGAAGAAGGGTCCAAACTTTTAAATGAAGAGAAGTGTGTGTTAATACATGTAACTTACGGAAAAATATAATTAATTATAAATATGTCAAATTTATCCCGAACACCCTGTATATATATATAAAAACTATGTGTGTGTAAACATGTTGCTCTCCACCCTAATAGATAATAATAGGACTCTAGCTTTGATGTAGTAAAGGTTTTTTTTTTTTTTTTTTCACCAGAGGTCAGGCCAATAATTGTTGTAATAGTTGGTCAGTAACTTTAGCAAACCATGTAGATTTTAGCACAGCTTGTTTCTTTGTATATATATGTATGCTCCAGATGATGACCTTGATATGAAGGTTGAAATGTCAAGTGTTCATTTTGGTTTATATTAAACTAAAGTTTTGCTCTAACACTGTTGTTGTCTCCATAATTTTCTATAATGTATTCTGATCACTGTAAGCATGAAGGGCTTATGTAATTATGATTTTCTGGAGATGCTATTGGCAAATGAAAGGCAGTGAAACGAAAAAAAAAAAAAGGTATGTACACTAGAGATGCTAAAATGCAAGGATGTTTTGCTTTCCAGCAGGCTAATCTCTTTTTTTTTTTTTTTCACAAATCATAGAAATAATTCCATAATTTCATACTTCGTGTCCGCTCAGTTAGCCTAGTGGTTATGCACTTCGCAACCTCTTGGGTGACTAAGTGTGGATCATTGTTTTTTTTACTCTGAAATTGTGTTCTGTGTCTGATATTTTCTCTATTTCTTCATCATCACTCATTGTCTGCAAGTGTAAGGAGAAATAAGTCAGTAAAATGATTGGGTGTCTCCTTCCAAATCATTGAAACAGTAAATGGCATGCAGGCTCTGGTTCCTTTTAGCCAAGCTCACAGATTAACCACACAACTTGCACAACACACATATAGAGCCCAACTTTTATCTTGATCACCTACTTTACAACTGAAATAACATTTGTAGGATTCCTTAATTAACTCTGTATTAAATGATTTCTGCTACTTCATTGGGTAAAAAAAGAAGTAGCAGAGATCCTCCCACACACACCTCTCTCTCTCACACACACACACACACACACACACACAGAGCAAAACAAATTAGGAGAATTGACACAAGCTATATCTGAGACTCACGTACTGACCAGGCTGTAGGCTAATGTGGAATGGTGTAATGTGTTGCATCATCTCTTGTTAACTAAGCACAGTTGATGCAATAATAGCAGAATGTGATTGCATCACAATAAGCAACAGTAGCTCATATAGAGCCTATTGTGTTTCTTCAGAATTGGTATGTGATAGAAAAAATTTAAAAACATATTTGAAATCATTGTGAAAAACTGATTCAGAAATATCTTTTCTTGCAAAGGAAACAGTATGTATGTTGGACAGTGAATTGTAGATAGCAGAGTCAGTGGCAAACCATGTTACTTTAAAAGGGGTTTTCTTTGAAGGTAACTAAATTTTGAATTTCTATGTGCCTTTTATTCTTTGCACTCACAACACTCCAAATACTTTCTTGAACATAGCTTGTAAAATTTTGAAAACAGTTTTCATTCCTCCCCATTTAATCTGTTCCCAAATTATTATTTTCAAAGTTTGTTTTTTTAAACAAAAATAATTTGTAATAACCATTATCCCAGTGATTGTGAAATGTCATTTTTATGTCTTCAGGAAGAACAAATAGCACAGGTGAAGGAAGTCCAGCCTCTGCGCCACCTACATTTTCAGCCATCACAGCTATGGAGAAAGTGTCTGCCATGATTCCTCCTCCTCCAAGTACAGTGGGTACAGAGAATTCAGCAGCAGAAGATGATTGGGATTAAGATAACAGAAAGGTGTTTTCTTGCAATACAGCTAAAGACTGAAATTTGTACACAGAAACTGGACCAACATGTCGGTAAACTATAAGAAAATTGGAGTTGAGTATTTTACTAGAATGAATATGTTGCTGTTTTTTTTCCTGTAAATAATCAATATTTGTATATTTCTGCAATTTGGCAATCACAGTTAAAGTTATGATTAATCACAAATATTACCTTTGCAAGTTTGAGGTTGGCATTCTGTGCATATATATATATATATATATATATATGGATGTGTGTAAATAATATTTTCCTTTGTGAGCAAAATAGCATATTTTTATTTTTACCATCGAGATGTTAATAAATTTCATTTGAAAAGTATGAGATCAGTATCTATAGATTGTATTAACTACATGTAAAAAAAAATGTAATAGAAACAACTAATTAACGAAATGTAAGTAGAAACCAAAGTGGTAATCAAATTGACACTTAACATGTTTATCTCTGTTATATAAAATATTATTTGAGATGAATATATGATGCAGTGTTTATATGGTAAATTAGTTGGTGTATGTTTCATCATAAATAGGCAAAGTGTCATGCCACCATGGTAAGAAATTGTCATATTGTGTTGAAATCCAACTTATTGTGCAGGTGAAGGTGGGAGGAAAAGGAAGTAGTATTTTGGTATGCTGCACTGTACCAAAAGTATAATCTGTTGCTATTACACAAAATTAATAAACAGATATATTGCTAATATTGTACTCTGGTTGAGAAATTATTAAAAAAAAATGTGACTGAATCCTTTAAATCTTCCTAAATTGATAATATGGCCAAACAAACAAAGTTTAAACCAAAAAATTGTAATCATGTCATGAATTCACTGTTTATTTTCTCATAAGCGGTATACATACATAGAAGATAACAATTAAAATGAAATATATATTGATCTTTAATTGACCATGATTTCTAAACATCTAATGCCAACAAGTTTTGCCAACGGGGCAGTTCGGCTTCTTCAGGACTTATAATAGTAAGAGAAAACTCAAAGTGGCTAGTACAGAGGATTTTCCCTGTACTAGCCACTTTGAGTTTTCTCTTACTGTTATAAGTCCTGAAGAAGTCGAACAGCCCTGTTGGCAAAACTTGTTGGCATTAGATGGTTATAAACCTGAAGAATTAAAGATCAATATATATATATTTCATTTTAATTATATGTTTGAATGATCAAATATAAATCTCAACTAAGAAGATTACAATTTTGATTTTGATCTACTTTTCACAGGGAATTTTCTTATATGTAATGATTTAGAAATGTAGTCATATGTTGCATTCAGTTGATAATCACATCAGAGTAAATTTAGCTGGCCATATAACCCACATCGAATCTACATTCATTAAAATCAGGGCTCAACAAATTATACACACCCTGCTCACCAGAAAAAAAAAAAACATACCTCTGGGATTCAAATCCAGGTTCCTTCCAGCTAAAGGGCATAGTTGATATGGACTGAGCTATGAAAGCACCCCCTTCAAAAAGGGGTTCTTTCACACTGGTTTTCCATTTTTTTATTTTAATTATATGTCAGTAAATCATTAGTGCTCCATAAAGTGATTATTGGTGCTTTATTTGGGTGAAGATAAAGTCAATAAGTAATAAGAATAGGAAGAACAGTAAAAACAAAGTTTTTTTTTTTTTTTTTTCTTCTTCTTCGTCTATGATCTCTTATGCTTTTAAGCGTCGAGATTTTGCCAAAGAGATTTTCATGCCGTCCTGTCCAAGGTTTGTTGTTTTGCTTCTTTCCAGTTAATTCCCTTCTTTTCCAATTTTTCTTTAATTTCCTTATGCCAACCTTTCCTGGGTCTGCCTATGTTTCTTTTTCCTATTTTCTGGCTTTCGTATACAGTTTTTGCTGTTCTTCCTTCTTCCATTCGATTGAGATGTCCAAACCATCTCATTTGGGCTTGTGTCATGAATTGATTCAGAGGTGCAACTTGAAGGCTGTCTCTTATGGTTTGATTTCTTATTCGGTCTAGTTTGTTTTTTGTGCCACTTTCCTGAGATATTTCATTTCAATTGTTTGTAGTTTATTTCTGTTTCCTGTTGTTAAACACCAAGACTCACAACTGTATGTTAATGTTGGTAGAAACACTGAACGGTACACTGCCTTTTTGGTATTTTGGGTGACTTCTTTCTTATCTAGGAGTGGGCCTTTCATTGCATAAAATAGCTTTGTTCCCCCTCTTATCCTGTTGTTAATTTCTGTGTCTAGTCTACCATCTTCTTGTATATATGATCCCAAGTATTTAAAGGAGTGGACTTGCTCCAGTTGTTGATTCTCTATTTTTATTATGTGTTTTTGTTGGTTTCTAGATATGATCGTTGTTTTAGTTTTGTTTATATTTATGGTCATATTCCTTTTCTTTGTTTCTTCGTACCAAATGTTGATATTGTACTGCAGATCTTCAGCTGTATTTGCTAGAATCACTACATCATCTGCAAAAGCCATATGTGAAATCCTGGTTTCTTTCAGTTTCCTGTATCCTAAGTGGAATTTTTTTGTTTTTGTTTGGCATGCCTTTAAAATTTCATCCATTACTACGATGAAGAGAAGAGGGCTGAGGATACAGCCTTGTCTCACTCTTACATTTGTTTCAAATTCTTTTGATCTATTATTACTGGTTCTTACATAATTTCTATTACTTTTGTAGAGGCTTTGTATGGCTGCTATTAAGTTATCTTGTATCTTGTTTTTCTTTAATGTTTGCCATATTAAGTGTCTGGGAACGCAGTCGAAGGCCTTTTCAAAATCTATAAAACATGAATGTAGTTCTTTTCCATATTCCAATGTTTTCTCTGATATTTGTCTAAGACTGAAGATAAGATCCTGTGTGCTTCTATTTTTTCGAAAGCCATATTGCATTTCATCCAGTGTGTCCTCTATTTGATTCCTAAGCCTTGCTTCTAAAATGCGGGTATATAATTTTCCTGGAACGCTTAAAAGCGAAATTCCTCTATGGTTTTCACATTTGCGGTTGTCTCCTTTCTGAAATATAGGGATTATTATAGCTACTTCCAAGTCTTTGGGAATAATTTTCTTTTTCCATACAAAATTTTATTAGGTGTAAAAGAAATTTTATGGCTTTCATTCCTAAATTCTTTACCATTTCTGGTGTTATTTGGTCATGGCCTGCTGATTTGCCCAGTTTTATTTTATTTATTGCTGCTAACAGTTCATTTGCATGAATTTCTTCACTCTGATCTTCTATTTTGCTTGTGTGTCTTGTTCTTAGGATGCTATTTTTTCCGTGTCCTGCATCTTCCAATAATTCTTGAAAGTACTGTTTCCATCTTTCCATGATGTCTTCGGAATTTGTGAGTAACTTTCCATCCTTATTTTTGATAAACTTTATGGGGCATTCTTTCTCTGACCTCATTCTTCTTAAAACATTATAGAAGAGTTTTTGGTTTCCTTTAAAATTTTGCTCTAAAGTATGTCCGAAGTCTTCCCAGCATTTTCTTTTCTCTGCTTTCACTAAGGTTTTAACTTTATTTCTTTGGTTGTTGTATAGTTCTCTATCAACCTGCAGCTTTGATGTTATATATCTCTTCCATAATTGCTTTTTCTTTTTAATTTCTTCTTTTAGTTGTTCAGTCCACCAGGGTGTTTTATGTTTCTTCTGTTTATTATTTAATGAAACACCACAAATTTCTTTGCTTGTTTCTAGAAGAAGTGTTTTGAACCTGTACCATAGGTTTTCTACATCTTGGTCTTCATATATCTCTTTTTCTACTTCTTTCATCTTCTCTTCTATTTTACTTTTATACTCAATGGCTGTTTCTTCTTTCTTTAGTTTGTAGTTCTTTATCTTAACATTTATTTCCTTGCTACTTTTTCTACATTTTTCAACTTTTATTTTATGGATTGTTTCCAATACTAATAAGTAGTGGTCACTGCCTATTTCAGGACCTCTGTAGACGCTTGCATTTTTTGTATACTTCCAGTACAATCTGCTTATGATGGCGTAGTCGATTATAGATTTTTCGTTTCTATTGGGCTCTTCCCTGGTAAACTTATCGATTTCTTTATGCTTGAACATAGTATTCGCTATTACTAAATTATTTGTACGGCAAAGATTTATTATTCTTTCTCCATTATTATTCCGGGTTATTTCTCCTTGTGATCCCAACACTTGTTTCGTTTCTTCATCTACTTGATTCCCTACCCGGCCGTTAAGGTCTCCTAGTAGTATGATATGCCCTTGAACTTCTTCAATTGTTTTTTGTAAGAGTTCGAAGAATTCATCTTTAATTTCTTTATTGGCATTATCGTTTGGGCCATATGCAACAATTACAGTGAATACTTGGTTGTCTGATTTAAAATCTATAGTAATTGTCAACAACCTTTTGTTTATTAGTTGCCATTTAGTAATATATTCTTTGAGATCTGGTTTAATTATGCAAGCTACCCCTTGTTTTCCCCATTCTCTTGGGTTTACCCCTGAATAGAAAAGTATATACACCCATCTTTCATTTTCTGGCAACTTTGACCTTTCTTTTTTGTTTCTGTGACTGCTAGCAAATCCAATCTTGATTTTTTAAATTCATCTATTAATTCGTTTTCTTTTCCATGTAGACTTTTAACGTTCCATGTTCTGTATCTCATGTACCTTTTTCCTCGCTTTGTCGTTAACCATTTAGGCAGTTCGGCTATCTCTTTGTTATTTCTTTTAATGAGTGAAATTTTAAGGTGTGCAGGGGATTAGCCTTCAGCACCCGAGTCTGGTGGTGGGGCTGCCACCTTCGAGGCCCCCAGACCGGCCTTTGAGGGAAGTGCCATCTTGTTGGTCCGCAGGAGGTATTTTATTTCCCTCCTACCCTTCACAGTAAACTATGACGAGCCTTCCCCGATCCACCACCAGGGGACGCGTCCGATGGGGGTTACAGGTGTCCCCACACGTTTTTTTTTTTTTTTTTTTTTTTTTTTTTTTTTTTTTTTTTTTTTTTTTTTTTGAAAATATTATTTCATTAATGTTTGGTACTAGAATAGTCCTTTATATGACACATCTTTCCAGAAAAAAAACACTCATCAATTGTACATTGTGACTCAAACAAATCAGAAGATTTATTTGAGCCACATACAAACAGACCATCAAATGTTTATTTTTGATGGTCCATTGCAGAATATTATCATAAGGATAGAGAGGAAAGAGCAAGTGGCAGGCTTGCTATCTTTTTGAAGACCCCAGAAATCAAATTCAAAGAAATCATCCTAAATCAATATTTAAATAATAACAGTTCGACGAAAGCTCAAGCTGTTGAAATACACCTACCAAACCATTCTATTTCAATCACAAATGTCTACCACCCTGATAATACAAATATTGATACAGACATCATTGAAAAGCGAATACAACTGATACAACCATTATACTTGGTGACCTAAATGCAAAAAACCCAATGTGGGGCTCCCCCAATTTAGACCATAAAGGTCAGCAGTTGGAAGACCTCTTTACAGATTTGGAACTCACAACAATTAACAATGGACAGAGCACCTATCTCTCTAAAACTACGGGAACTGAATCTGCTATTGACATCACAGCTATTAATTATAGTATTGCATCAAGTGCACAATGGAAAATTTTGGGAAATACCATCAGTGACCACAGACTCATAATAACAACACTAAACTTCGAGATTGATCAAGAACAGCAAATCAGAAGTACATGGAACTTCAGAAAAGCCGACTGGACAAGGTACTCAAACCTTGGGGAGCCTCTGTCAAGATAAACCTGTCTCTGGAAACTTCGACAGAAAATTACAGATCCTTACTTCACACATCAGTAAAGCTGCCAAAGCAACAATACCAAGAGGCAAGTGTAAAAAATACCTTGATACCATACTGGAAAGATCACAATATTGATTCAATGATTACAGAAAGAGACATTATCAACTAACAATTCAGAATTAATAAAACTGATGAATACAGAAAGAAATTAATGGATATAACACACAAAATAGAGCAGGAAATTTGGAAGTGCAAACAAGAGAAATGGGCAGAGCTTTGCAGTAACCTGGATCCAAGAAAAGACAGCAAACACTGGAACATTATTAGAATCCTAGATAACAATATCAAAAAAGAGAACCAATAGAAAACAAACTTCATCATAAATGCTGGGAAACAAGCTATTACAGATCAAGAAATTGCAAACACACGCCAAAAACCTATTCAAACAACTCCAAACTTCAGTATAACAGAGAGGACAAGACCCTCAATAAACTTGCAAGCAAAATACTAAAACAAGCAAGAACATACCAAACTAATGACATCTTCTCCGAAGAATTTACACTAAGTGAACTGAATTCATCAATCGAGAAAACTGCACCTAACAAATCTCCTGGTAATGATCTTATCTTTGGTCATATGGTCAAACACCTGGAAAAAATGCCAAAGAACAACTTCTGAACATTCTCAATGCTTCTTGGCGAACAGGCAAACTTCCAAAAGAATGGAAAAAATCAGTTATTGTACCTATCCTGAAACCTGACAAAAATGCTGCAGAATGTCAAAGCTATAGACCTATCACATTAACTAGCATACTTTGTAAAATTACTGAAAGAATCATACACTCCAGGCTTATGCACTGGCTGACAAAAAACAAGAAAATCAACTACTACCAAACTGCTTATAGAACCTGTCATTCGACAACAGGTCAATTATTCCACTTCTGCCAAACAATAATAGACTCATTTCAGGAAAAACCAACAAAAAAAGACAACTGCCATATTCCTTGATATGACTGCTGCTTTCGATTGTGTTTGGATCAAAAAATTAATACAAACAGTACATGATATTGGTATTAGAGGAAATGCTTTAATCTGGATTGCTGATTTCATTAGAGGAAGAAAGATCAAAGTCAGAATCAATGCAGCAATATCAAGAGAACAGAGAACCTGGGTTGGTGTTCCCCAGGGCTCAATACTCAGTCCCTTCTATATGTCAATAACATTCATCCCTACCTTACAGAAGACACAAAAGTAACTTGCTATGCAGATGATATAGCCATCTGGCACACTAGTGCTAAAATCACAGAATCAGAGGAGATTCTAAACAAATCCATGAGAGGATTAGAAAAATGGTCAGATGAACTTAAACTCAAAATCAACCCAGACAAAACAAAACTAAGCACCTTTAGTACAGACAGGAAAATTAGACATTCCTACAATCCCAAAGTCATGATCAACAACAAGCTAATTGAAAAAGTCACTAATCCAAAATATCTTGGTATTACGCTTGATCAGGAATTACGTTTGCACAACACGTCTCTAACACTTCTAACAGAGCTCTAAAAAAATTAAATATACTGAAAAGGCTTTGTGGAACAAATTGGGACACAAAGCCAAAAATCCTTCAAACTACTTACACTACACTAATAAGGCCAATAATGGAATATGCAGCACCTATCTGGTCACCTTTGGCCTAATCAGTAAAGAAAAAATTAGACAAAATACAAGCAAAAGCATCCAAGATTGTCATTGATGCAGTCTCATCCACTAACAACATCAGAGCTCAACAGGAATGTGGGCTTGACCTGCTGGAGGACAGATGAAAATTTGCCACCATAAAATTCATAACTAATATCAGAAGCTACCAAAGCGATCATATCTCCCTAAAAACTTATGAACATTGGAATCAAAAATGCAGACTTCACAGATCAACTTTACAATATGATGACACTATCGGGAAGGAAATAGGTCTTGATCAGCTAAATGCCCACATAAACAAAGAACCTCTATTTTCCAGTCCTTTACCTTCAAATACCTCCATAAACAAAGAACCTCTATTTTCCAGTCCTTTACCTTCAAATACCTCCATAAATCTAAACCTTACCAAACTCTGTACAAAAAAAGAACCAAAAGAAATGCTCAAAGAAAAAGGCCTAAATACTATCAACCTTCTTTCATCCTCCGAACAGGTTATTTGATATGCCGATGGATCGTCAGACACCTATATGATTAATGGAGGCGCTGGTGTTCTCCTTCTACTCCCGAAAGGTGAAAAACTTTCAATAAAAGTTGGATCTGGGAGAATCGCTTCCAATTTTACCAGCGAAATCTATGCAATAAATAAAGCACTTGAAGTCTACTTAAAACTATCATCATCTCAACAATCCGAAGGAATTATAATTTGCAGTGACTCAAGATCAGCTATGGAGGCAATCAACAATGACAATACCAAGCTCTCACAAGACATCCATAAACTCTTAAATCAACTAAAGTGTTTAAGAAAAAGTTGCATTTTACAATGGATTCCTGCTCATGTAGGCATTGATTACAATGAAGCAGCTGATAAATTAGCAAAAGAGGCCAGAGAACTCAACAAAGAAACTCACATGATAATTCTTACTGATGCCAATGCACTAGCAAAAGCTAAACTAATTCCATTGAAATCAGTGATACAACATCAAATGCCCAAAATCTGTGCTGACAGAAAGACCTCCACCAAGATAGCAAGACTACGAACAGGACATTATAGAGGAATGAAGATCAATATAGATGATACGAGAACATATAGAAACTGCAACAACTGTCTCAATACTGAACTGACACCCACTCACATCTTTACCTGTTCAGCAATTACAGCAGCTTTGCAAGAAATAGATCCTAATCCTGAACAACAGCTCTATACAAACAAAATCATCGACATAGCCAAAGCAATACAAGGAGCACACGGAAACATCTAAGACTCTTCAAAGGACAAGACAACAACATCATAAGATTCTACACACATCAGGATGTGTGTAGTTCTTTTCTAAGATTTTATTATATTCATTATATTAAAACTTTCACAGAATGTTGTGGAGATAAGGACTGCTATTATTGATATTAATTTGAAGAAAAATGGAAATCTGTCCTTGTGTGACTCCATTGATTTAAGAATGTCATCAAGCTTCAGATGCTTGTATGATGCCTTAGCCTTACCATTCATTTAAAATGGCTTCTGTAACATTCACAAGTGAATCTTCAGGAGATGGTAAGTGATGAAAATGATTAGTTGAGTATCTTGATTTCAGAATTGCCATAAGTTGTTATGCCAGTACAAGATGGCCAAGAAAAGTGTTGAATATAAAGCAGGTACCAGATATTTTACCATTATTTTTGTGCAAAAATCTGTCATTTAAAGCTTTTACATCTACTTTAATTAAATTCCTGTCCTGTTGATATTTTAGTTCATCATCATCATCATCAAATTCCTGCCATGTACCCTCAAGGGGTGTACAGGATATGACAGTACTACATGAAAAAATTACATCATTACTAACTTCCTATGATATTTTAGTTTTCCCTTGATAGTATGGATTATTTAAATTCTTCAAATTTTCCACACATTATTATATTATCAAGAAATGATTTCTCTACCTCTCCTAAACCATTTGCCAGTTTTTCTAAAGAATGTAATGCCTGTTCCACATATAGGGCTTATTATATGATCTCTCTGAAAATTTAGTCAAGATTTTGAAAATATCAAGAAATCTAGTAAGAAATGTACTGTCACTAAGAACCTGAGGTTCTTAAGCATGTTTAAAAATCCCTTGCACTGGTTAGGTTCAGCTGTGTTTCCTGATTACATAATAGACTTTATGGACAATACATTACTTCCAATCAACAAAAACTGATTTGAGAGCTCCCATTTTACTGGTGATTCATTGGATTTGATAAATGTGTTGGACTTTTTAAAATTTTCATAGACAAAGATTTAGAAAAATTTTGAGGTTCTTGTGCCTTTCTTTTTTAGAGCACTTCCATAAAATTTAAAACAGACTGATAAAAATATCATTACTTTTGATGAAGGAACATCTTTCACAGATTTCAGTAATTTATGATTTTATTATTATAATTATCTGAGACCTCACCTCCAGGGAGTCAAGGACTCATTGAGGGAGGCTGTAAATTACCCAACCCAGCTATCATATCTTCCCTTAAATTCATTTACACTTGATGCACTCACTACCCCTAAGGGAAAATTATTCCACTCACTCGCTGCTCTCTGAGAGAAAACCTAGGCTCTTACCCCTTTCTCGACTGAGAACAACCTTAACTTCTATGGATGCCCCCATGTTCTCTCCCCGCTTTCCATATAATGAAAAATTTCATCATTTGAAATGCTATAACACCCATTCAAAAGTTTATAGACCTCTATCATATCACCCCTCTTTCTCCTGTTAACCAGAGTCTGTAATCCACATACTCACAATCTGTCGTCATAATCTAAATCCCATAATCCAGATATAATTTTTGTAACTCTTCTTTGGAACCCGGGAGACCAAATCTGAGCACAGTAATCCAAGTGTGGTCTTATCAAAGCCTTATAAAGAGGCAAAATTACTTCCTTTTCCTTACATGTCAAGGTTTGCTTCAGCATAGAAATTATCCTCTGAGTTGTATTTGCAACTTTTGCTATGTGACCTTTGAACTTAAATTCTTATCCACCAATACACCAAGATCCCTTGCCTCTTCAGTTTCTTGTAGCATAACCCCACTAATATAATAT
The DNA here is from genome assembly GCF_054136105.1 of Typopeltis vanoorti. NCBI lineage: Eukaryota > Metazoa > Arthropoda > Arachnida > Uropygi > Thelyphonidae > Typopeltis > Typopeltis vanoorti. The sequence goes on along the minus strand of NC_143551.1, from coordinate 98,747,581 downwards.
GCCGCTGGAACTTAAATCACGCCAAAGTGCATAACTTATATACACTTACCAACATTAAACTGATAGCCATTTTTGTTTGCCCAGATTTCCAGTCTATTCAAATCATTTTGTAATTGCTGAATATCGGTAGCATCCCTGATTGCCCTGCCTATCTTCGCATCATCAGGAAACAATTGCAAATCTGATGATAGACCCTGCTTGAAGTCATTAATGTATAGATTGAACAATAATGGCCCAAGGACTGAACCTTGAGGTACACCACTGGTTACCTTAAATCTGGCAGATTCACACCCACTGTATACCACTTTTTGATAATTGTCTGTCTGCCAACCATCTCCTGATCCAAGTCAATAGATTATGTTCCAATCCCATATTCTCCAGTTTACGCAACAGCCTATCGTGTGGTATCCTATCAAATGCCTTAGAAAAATCGAATATTATCATAGTGTATCCATTTCCTTTATACAACTCTGTTGTAACATTGTTATAAAATATGAGCAAATTGCTAAAACATGACCTTCCTTTAGTAAACCAATGCTGTTCCCGGCAGAGTATAGAATGATTGTCTACCCATTTCTGTATGCGAGTTCTTACAAACTTCTGTAAAATCTTCACTACCACACCAGAAATATTAATAGGTTGGTAGTTAGACACATGAGTTTTTGCACCACTCTTGTACAATGGAACTATCATACATTCCTGTGGTATCATTCCTGAGCTGAGACTCAAGTTATACAAATGTGTGAAAGGCCTAGCCAATTCAGCTGAACATTCCTTTAACAAATGGGTAGATATTCCATCTGTCCCTATTGACAAATTCTTATCCAAGTTATGCAAAAGCTCTTCAACCTCATTTTCATGAACCCTCTAACTCTTCATCCAATGTAGCAGTAGCACTGTGCACCATACTACATACACGTGGTTGATATATCTTAGCAAAGTGAGCACTCATTAACTGAACAATCTCTTTAGCTTCCGACACTCGTGTACCATCTGCATTAAAGTTATTCTTCCAACATTCATTCTTTCTTTTGCTTGCGGCATAATGATAAAATTCTTTTGGATTGCCTTTAGCTTGCATGGCCAATTTCTTTTCATACTCCGTTTTAGCTTTTCTCACAATACTCGTTACTTTTCTGGCCTGAGCTTTATATATTTCATAACTCCTCTCACTCTTATTCTCACGATACTCTTTCCACATCGTCATCATATTGTGGATTTCTAGCTTAATAAGGCTGCACATTCATTTCACATCCAACCTATTTACTCTTTGAATGCTAGGGATACATTCAGATACCGCCTCATTCAAGCACTTTTTCAAAGATTCCCATGCATTGCTGACATTTTTTCTATTCAGTAACTGATACCATTGGACCAAAGATAGTATTCTAAGTCGATCATAATTTAACTCCAATGATTATGTTACTTCTTATTGTTTCAGCAATAAATTGTATAAATTCTGTGTGCCATTTATTGCTTAGTTTTTGTTGTATTGAAAATAGTAGTCATTTGCTGAAACATACCACTTTCCATTGTTTTTAAACATTGGCCTAATGGACTTTTTTCCGGACTTGACCTAGCACCCGAATTTTCAATACACTTTGTTGAGCAGACTTTCATGAAATCTTTCCATTTAAAAAAAAAAATTTTTTTTAGCATTAAACACTAACACTTTCAACCAAACAAATTCAGAACAAAAATACACATTGCAGTGTCAGAGTAGCTGTTGTATTTTAACCATGTAAATTCTTTTATGAATTAAATTCACTTCTATGTTCATTTCCATCGGATGAGAATCATCAGGATTATTTATGTTCTCTGTGCAGTTGACATTGTTTATCTTATTTTTATCACCAAGAAATATATATGGAGTGATGTTTATTTGACTTCTTTCTTGTTACTTTAACAAGTAAAATAAAAAATATAAAATTTTCTATTCACTAAATGTGAACTAAAGTACTCAATGAAAAATAAAATATCTATCAAATATGAAACACAAGTTATTAGAAAAAAATACAGCACTGCAGACTGTTGAATGTGCAACTAACGAATGCCAACAATTTTCTGCAGACCAATGTCTCAGCAAACATTGGGCTCATGATCTCTGCTGTGCAAGCACATGTAATGTGCTTGCACAGTTATCATCATATCATGCATATCATATCATGCACATCATATCATATCTTGCACAGTGTATCATCATATTCACCAGCACATCTATAATACCTACCACCAAAGAATCATACAGCATAATTATCTTTAATCATGGTGGACAAGAACATTATGTACTGATAACTGCAATATCCATCAAGGAAGAAATTATCATGGTGTAATTGTTGATCACTCTTTCTAAAAACAAACACAACTCTGTTTTCTTAGTTAAAAAGATTTTATTTAGGAAGTGTTTTTAAAATATTCTATTTTGTCCAACCTGCAAATACTTGTGAGCCAGCAAAATCTGCTTGCCACAGGCAAGTGGATGAACATATTTGTTGAGCCTTGGTTATATTTATGACCACATCACTGATAGTTGTCGATATACATCTGTTGCACAGAACTGTCAGTTACTACATGATTTTATTTATACAGTTCTTGGAAGATAACATTTATGTTTCTGTTAAATATTAAATGCAAAGTGTGAATCCTCCTTGTATGAAATAAAATACATCAGCTTATTATAACCTTAACATTACAAATTCCGAATAGAGTGCATTATTATTTGCCACTCTACATAATCCAAAATACTTGGATTATGCTTGTATTTATTTTTATATCTTGGATAGTTTTCTCAATCACCGTGTAAAATTCAATTGAGTTTTACTTAGCGAATTTTCTTGGCATGATATTGCCTTGACATTTTTGGGAAGTTTTCAGTCATGAGTGAATGTTGATATCATGCAAATCAGTGTAAATATTGATATGAAGCTAAGTGTAGTTCTCATCTCTTCATTGAAATATACTGTAAAAACTTAAAAATTGTTCTTTACGATGTTACTTCAGATCATTAGATGTTTTATATATATATATAATATATAAAAGAAATGGTTTTGTTTCTTGTTTTGAAAAATAAACACAGTTAAAATTACCCTCTTAGTTTATTTCTATTGTAATCACAGACATCCCTGCTAACATAAAATCAAAGGATTTTATGTTAGCAGGGATGGGTTGAAGATAAATTTTAAAAAATTCAACAAATTATTTAGATATGTTAGATTACTTCAGAATCAATGCTGGATATGTAATAATTTCCAAATATTCTCTAAGGAAGGAAAAATCTGACTTCAATTTCAACCCATTTTCAGTTAAGTTCATATCACAGTATGTCACTTGATAGAACAGCTGATAATTAGCTGACCAAATTATATTCTATATTAACTGAATCCCAAATATGTAGCATTAATTCACCACATGATAAGGTCTTGGTTGTGAGGTTCTTATTAAATCATAACCCTTGGTTTAATGACCATCATCAAATTCCTGATATGTACTTTCAAGGGGGTGTACAGATAATATGATAGCATTACATGATGTTTATTATGTTATTGCTAATCCTCCTTAGCTCAGTCAGTATAGGTGAATCCCTTTGGTTTGAAAGACCTGGATTCAAATTGCTTCTAGGATATGAAGAACCTTTATGAGGGCTTTTCAACTGAAGGTGAGTTAGCTGGTTTCATGTGGAGGTGGCAGCATTTTTCCTCCTGGAAACTTTTTTTTGATCCCACAAACAGGCAAACTATCCAGTAGAACATGGGCAGTTTACAGACATATACATTACAACCAAAGGTAATATATTGGTTTCATAAAGTGATGCTTAATAGTGTTTGGGCATCCTGACCTTTGTATCATCATGCAATAAATATATTATTACTAACTTCCTGCTGACAGTTTTTCTCTAGATTTGTCTATCAGACTCGTTACATCTTAATACATGGATTTTCTGAAACTAAGGTTTCATATCACTGGATATCAGATAACATAAAAATAGCATAGATTAGTAGATAATGGAGCTACCCTCTCCAACCAGAAGCTAAGTTAAGAGACTAATATAAAATTTTTATTAATATGAAATTTCCTCTTACCAATGATGATATCCAGGTCTTCAAACATAATTTCTTTTTTTTCTCTTCTTTTTGGACACTGGTGGTTTGAGATTAATGAGGAGTAATGTATTTTACTTAATTGCCTTATATAATTTAAGGTTGTTACGGTAATGTCTGTTAATTGCATGTGTTCTTATGGCTAGTTTGCCTGTTTTGCAGAATGAAAAACTAGTTCTGTTGATCCTATTGGGAAAATGTCACCTTTATCCAGATGAGTTGGCACTACCTGGAAATCAGTTAAAATAGTCTGTTCAGGAGATTTGAAACTGCTTCTCCTTTGTGCAAGATCGTTTGAGAGAATATCAATTATGGTAAACTCCTCCTATAAAATATTAAGCTACTCCAGAGGAGTGATGTCACAGTGGGATCTCGTTGATGTTCCAGACCAAGATTTGCTATGAAGTAAAAGATAAAGAAGTGAGAGCCATTAGAAAGATTCCTCATGCATTGGGATGGTAATCTTATCACACACATCCATTTAACATCTTCTCAAACTTCTATTTAAAGTAAAAAGTGGACTTTTGAATGTCATGTTCTATATCCTAAATACTATTAGATACTTCAAGTGCCAGAAATATGGTTATTTTTAAACTGCTTAGCAAGCCTATGCCATCAGTATGCACTGTAGTAGTAAAGAACATAAAACCAAAAAACTGTACAAGTAAAACACTATTGTCCAATGTTGAACATCCAAATTACTCCTGAGCATGTTAAAGCTGGAAAGAGATTCAGAAGATCTAGATAGAGCAGAATATTTCATATTCTGAATTAGCATCTAGTGCAGGTTTTTCAAAACTTTTATTACAATATTCCCTCTTAAAGTTTTAGTAACATGGCATATCCTCTCTCGGGAAAAACCATTTTAGGAGAGGTTATAACAATATTTCATTCAAATGTGAATAAATATACAAGTGTTTATTTTTTAACAAAAAATTTGCATTATAATAAATAAACATGAAACAATTTTTTAAATTAAAGTTTTCATCATACAAATCTAGTATACATACAGTAGGAACAAAAATGAAATTTAAATTTTCAGTAATAAAAATTTAATGAAATAAATGAAATTTGGCAGAGAGTTCTGACCATGTGGCTCAAACTATTTGAATTTAAACTTTCAGTGCAAACAATTGAAACCACATGGCTGGAACAGATTATTATCATCATCAAACCTCCATGGAGTCAAAAGACTTGCCTTCTAATCTCTAACCACTTCATGCAAAAAAAAGGAAAAAAAAAAAAAAAAATGCTCCTTGCTCACACTCTACTTATGCAGCTTCCAGGGATGACATCTTGTTCTCTCCCTGTCTTCACCCATTCTATGCAAAATCTCCTTTACATTAACTTATACACCGCTTGGAAGAAGTCAAATAGACATTCCCCTCCCCCTCCATGGGCAAGGTGCATTGTGCCATATAATGAGTCAGGTGTTTGTAGCTGGTATAAATTGGAGGAATAAGATGCTCCCAAGTCAGTGGAACTGGGTCCGGGTGAAATGACTGTGAGAAGGGAACTACACAGAGTTTGAAAAAGGCATTGTGATAGGATGCCATGTTACAGGCCTATCTGTTTAACAAATTGTGCCATCCCAGATCAGTAATCAGTGATACTGATTGTTGTCTGCAAGATGTACAAATTATCAAAGGCAAATAGAATTTTGTTTGAAAGTGATAGTGGTGGAAAAGCATGAAAATGCTACGAGAGCGAGTGTTATGTCACAAGATTGAGGTGGCAGACTGAACTGAGAATACGCCTGAAAATGTGTGTGATGTAATAACAAATAGGCTTGAAAGAGAGAGAGTAAAAATGTGACACAATTGAGAGAGTAAAAATGTTGATTAAAAGAATAGCAGTATGACATGTAAAGAATGAAGAGTTGGCTGCAATGAAGGAGATAGTTTGGTTACACAGAGTGACAGGGCAAAGTGGTAGCTGAAATGAATGCAGAAATGTCTGGTGAGTGGATCAGCTGATATCGGAAAGAAGTGCAAGATAAAAGAAATTAGGGCTTGACTAAGAGAGAAAGAAAAATCAAGAAGAGAGGCGTACTGAGATTCAATCATAAGAGGTGTGATCAGCGAGAGATTGACAAAATCGTGCTTTCCTGGTGCAAAAATTAATGATGTTGGTGAGACTATTAGAACACAAAAGGGTAGGGTAAAAGATGATCATATTGGCTGGAATGAATTATTTGGAAGGAAAAAAGTATGGCATGAGAGAGGACATGAAAGAATTACTGGAATTAGCAAAAGAAAAGAGAGTTAAGATAGTCTGTTGAGCCATAATAGCAAATGACTCAATGCATAGGTCATTCGCTCAATGTACAACTGTGTGGAGTGAGTTTGATGGGTGAAAGGATACAAAGGATGGTTTGCATCTGAATGGATTTGGTGTTCAGAATTGGGAATAAGTGTTGAAGTGAAAGTGGATGTGCAAAATCAGGAAAACTAGAGCTTTCAGAGGGCAGGGTGGAGAGAAGAAACTGTTGAGTGAATATGCAGACAGTGAAGTAGTTGAGTGTAAGAATGTGTATAATTGCCTGTTAGTACCACAGAATGGGATAGTTAGTATAAAGTGTCAGGATAGTGGTGAGGCCTAAGGGGCTTTTGCACTGAAACACTAATGCCAGGAGCATTTGGAACAAGCAGAAGGAAATTTTGGCATTGGTTAGTTCATTCTGGCCAAAGGTTATTGGTATTAGTGAGACATGGCTAACAGAAGATGATATATACTGCTCAAAACAATTAGGAGATATTTTGGTTTTCTTGTAAATTATAGTTATAAAAATAACACAGGCCTGCGATGTAAAAGTTGTCTGAGAAGTAATAATTGATTATTATAGATTTTTAGGTGCTGAGTTCAGAAAAAATAGTAAACAAATTTCATCACCTACCAATTTTACCCAATTTCTTTTATTGTTTTTATTAGTAGTATTTGGATTCAAATTCAGCGCATTTATTTTCATTCTCCTTTATTTACAGCTAATTCAATAAGTGCTTTTTTGAAGTGCCTTTTTATGGTAAATAAAGAAATTTCCACAAAACTTCTCATTCTTAAGATGGGAGGGGGAAAGTAGGTGACTATTTTGAATCTGATTCCTCGAGATAACAGATGACTTTCTTCTGTGATTCTTTAATTGAACTTTAGTCGCTGACTACTAAGGTTATATTTCTGAAAGGCAGCATATTTTCTAAGTTAGTGTGAAAATTTTCCTAATAAAGAAGATACACCAAAACCCGTGCTTTTTGTGCGAGTGGGACAGCTGAGATCGAGAGCAACATTGGATCAAGAAGGAATGGCCAGAAAGAGTCACATTACAACCTGGAAGGAAAAATGTGTTACATGATATTTTGATTGCTCGGGAAAAATTCTTTTACCTCCGCTTCACATAAAGCTGGGATTGATGAAGCGATTTGTCAGAAGAAGGAGAGTGTTTTAAATACATCTGTGCAAAATTTCCGGGATTATCTTCCGCATAATTGAAAGAAAGTATTTTTATCGGTCCGGATATTAGGAAACTTAGGAAGGATTAACTATTTGAATTAAAAAATGGCAACTGTTGAAAAAGAAGCGTGGAAAGCTTTGAAAGAGGTGGTGACCAAATTTTTAGGAAATCACAAGGACCCCCAACTATAAAATGATTGTGGAAGACATGCTACAGAAATTCAAGGATTTCGGATGCTCCATGAGCTTAAAAGTGCACTTTCTCAACTCTCATTTAGACTACTTTCCTGAGAATCTGGGAACTGTCAACATGATGGCAGACTATTGCTGGATGTTGCACAAAGACGACCCTGGAAAAGAATTTCACAGAAAATTTAAAAAGAAGCTTTGAAGGAAAAAGACACCACAACGAAATATAAAGTATGTACTAAAGATTATTCTTTAATTACTTTAAAAAACATTTTTCAAATACTTTTATTCCAAAAATGTTTATGGAAATTTTTAAATACTGTTATTTTACTTCATATAATGCGTTTTCTATTTTACTGTAATATTGAGATCCATTTTGTGAACAAATCTTACATGATAGAGAAAAATGGAAGAGATATTTGAAATCAGCGGTCAAAAATAAATCAGAAACAGTTAATAGTTTCCGGACAACTTTTCACGACTTGAATTTTGCAGGCCTGTGTAATTTACAAATGTAACACAATTTGTAATAAATATCGATTATTTAGGTGATTTAGGAAAGCACGGGTTTTGGTGTATCCTCTTTGTTAGGAAAATTTTCACATTAACTTAGAAAATATGCTATCTTTCAGAAATATAATCTTAGTAGTCAACGACTAAAGTTCAATTAAAGAATCACAGAAGAAAGTCATCCATTATCTCGAGGAATCAGATTCAAAGTAGTCACCTAAATTTAAATAATGATTATTTAAACAATATCTCATCAATTACACCCTATCCATAAGTAAGAAATATTTATCCATGTATAAAGTACCCAATAGTTATAACTATTTGAAGAAATTTATAATTATCCGACAGAAACTAAAATATCCCCTAATTGTTTTGAGCAGTGGGAGAGAATGTGAAGGGTATTGTGCATTCAGGGAGGATAGAAAAGAATAGGGGAAGAAATGTTATTGATGAAAGCTGATGAAGTTCAACTGCAGATCAGTGAAAATGGCACATTTGAGGCTATCTGGTGTGAGATAGAGACCAGCAGAACAAAATATAAAGTTAGACGATGCCATGGATGGAAAAGAGGATGGGACAATGTGCAACAGCAAATAGACTCAATGAGTGGAGGGTGGGTAATTATCATGGGGAGGGCTTCAATTATGGGAACATAGATTAAAGGAAGAGCATGGGAGGAAGGAAATGGAATTTATGCAGTTACTAAGGCATGATTACCTGAAACAGCATGCGATGGAATATTCTAGGAGTTTCAGAGTGCTTGATCTAGTAATTACATCTGAGAATCATCTAACAAATATGATGACGTTACCGCTAATTGGCGAGAGTGATCATAAGGTCTTGACCTAGGGGGGGGGGGGCCTTCCCGGGCGGCACTTTGAACCTTTTTGAACTTTTGCAGTTAATTCTAAAATACAGTCTCGAGAACTCATTACCAAATATTGTAATACTACTGCGAATTTTCCTTATAATTGCTGTAAGTGTTGCTAGTTGTGAGAGGAGTTTTTCTAAATAAAATTTGATTAAGAATTACCTACATTACTATGAAATATACTTCGCAATGTCATCGACGATTTTGCTAAAAGAAAAGCAAGAAAAATAAAATTTTAGAATGTTGAAATTAAAGTTTTACTTAAAAAATAAACATAGTGTTTTGATTTATTTCCCTATAAGTCGTTTTGACTTTTTGTGGTATTTTTGGTATCTATTGAGAGGGGCGGCAAACTAAGGGATCGTCCCGGGTGGCAACAGCTCTAGCTATGCCACTGGAGGTAGCTCAGTGTGTGGAATTTTCAGTTAAGAGGGGTGGGGTATATATGTGGAATTAAGCAAAAGAGATTGCTTGGATCAGGAAATGGAATGTGAAACTGCAAGGACAGGATGTTTATAGTGCATGACAAGTGGTAAAGGAGTGTTTGAGGGGAAGTAATGGCAGACTGCATGATTAGAGTGAGGAGAGTAAATCAAGTGGGAGTTAAATGGATGAATATCATTAAGCTGGAGCTGCAAAAAGAAACAACTGGGGGAGAGAATTCAAGGAGAAAGGTGACCAGCAAGCACATGAACAGTACAAAGCACAGACCAGAAGAGTAACCAGTGTGGTAAGGAAGGCGAAAGGAGATTATGAAGGGAAGTTAGCAATGCAGGCTAAAGAGAATCTCAAACTGTTCTTTTCGATATGATGCAAGTAAAAGAAAGAATGCATATGGCAGAATGATTTTAATGAACTGATGGTAGGGAGGTAACTAAATCAGTCGAAATAGTAGAATTACTAAATTAACACTTTGCAAGAGTATATCATCCAGGTGGTGATATTGCAGGAACAAGAGAGCCAAAGGCTTATATGGGAACTGAGGTAAATGAAATGGAGGTGCATAGCATATTACAGTACCTTAATGTGAATACGGCTGAGATTGGATGGTATACCAGCTCGAGTTTTACGTGAAGTGACGGGGGAACTGTTAGTGCCCTTGACCATATTGTTTAACCCAAGTCTCAGCTGTGGGTTAGTCCCGAGGGGGTGGAAAAAGGGAAAAATAATTCCATTTCATAAATGAGGCTTCAAGACTGCTGTAGAAAATTATCGACCGATCGGTATATCAGGTGTCAAAGTATTGGAAAAGTTGGTCAAGGGCAAAATACAGGAATGGATGGATGAAATGGGATACTGTGGAGCAGGGGAAGCAAGGTTTTGTGAAAGGTAGGTCATGCCTCAATAACTTGCTCACGTTTTATAATATAGTGGCAGCTGAATTGGATAAAAGATAAGGGGTTTACAGTGATACTGCTGGGGTTTGCCAAGGTCGGTGGCAGTGTGATGGTATGGTCCTGATTTTCCTGGATTGACCTCGGACCTCTGTTTGTGGTGCCACGAACAATGAACTCCGACAGATATTTGAAATTCTGGACAATGCAATGCTTTCTTCTTTGTGGCGTTTCTATGGAACTGACCATTGTCTCTTTTAGCAAAACAATGCATGTGTCATAAGGCTGCTGCTGCTGTAATTTTGTGGTTTGTGGACATCAAGTCACCACACTTGACTGGCCTTCACTCCTGATCCCAACCCTACAGGACATCGGTGAGATGAACTGGGGCATCGGCTGTGGTCAAGGGACGTCCGCTCCCACATCAGTACAGGATCTCATTACACGCCTACAGGAAAAATGGTCCAAAATTCCCATTGATCGTTATCATGCTCTTTTGGAAAGTAATGGATTGCTACAGTCGTCATAGCAAATAGAGACCCTTCATCTTAAGATGGGCATCTTGGCTGTTTGTTCCTCACACTGATGTCAGTTGACCGGTTTCCAAGCAGTATACTTTCCCTTCAGAGATAAATACTACATATATTTAAACTACAATGAGAGAAAATATAATTTCTATCGAATTAAGAACTGCTTCTTGACCTATTTGTCACACAACAAGAAAGGTGTATCTTAAGGCGAAGAACGGTTCTTAACGAAATGGTCTAGACCAGTGATTCCCAAACTTTTTCGTTTCACGGCTCCTTGAGTGTATCACGATTTTTCACGACGCCCAAAGTTAGAACATAGGTCTGCCTAACAGTTGCAGTGCGCAGTAGGTGTGGTTATTTCAGTGAAAATATTGGAATATTTCGCGGCGCCCCAGCGCACAGTTTAGGAGCCATTGTGTAGACCACAGATTTTCAAACTATGCTCCTCGGAGCTCTTAGAATACGCCATATCTCACGTTACTTGAGGCACTATTAGCATAGTCTATTTTTCAAACTAAAAAAATAGTCAGTGATGGAGATGATTGGTAGTAGAGGTTCGGTGTAGTGGTGGAGACAGTTATATAGTAGGTGTCCTCCCGCGAACTTTACAATTGCTAAAAGCGCAGCTAGAACACGTGACGTTTTCCGTTTGTTTTTGATTAACGATTAACATTTCTGGCTCTAAGGGTGAAGCAAAGCGCTTTTCATGTTCCCTGATATCTGGCATGGAAACCTTGAGTGGAGAAATTTGTGAGCTAATTGCTCGCCCTGGGCGGGCTTGGAGGTTAAATATCAGAGGGGGGGGGGTTTAGTATGGCTTTGGGTCTTTTGTATTTGAAGCAGTCTGTGGCGTCGTAATTCGTAGCTAGTTGAACCAGTTCGTTGGGGTGTGCCGATGCTTTTTTGAAGAACTTTGTTGCTGTAGTTTGCAGAAAAGTGTATATGTAGGGGACATCTGTGTCTCGATGGAGCTGCGCAGTTCTAACGAACCATGGGGTGTTTAGGATCATACGAAGGCATTTATTCTGTACTCGTTGCAATTTGAGAATGTTAGTGTCAGCGGTATGACTCCAGGCTGGAGAAGCATAGGTGAGTATAGGACGGATCATCAGCTTGTAGATAAGTAGTTTGATTCTGGGGTTTAGTTTACTGGTCCTGTTGATCAGGGGATAGAGTTGAGCAATGGCTTTTGATGCCTTTGCACAGAGAGCCTTGATATAAGGATTGAAAGTTAACCTTTTGTCGAGTATTACGCCAAGGTATTTGACTTCTGTTTTCCAGGGGATTTTTGTGTTGAAAAGGAGGATGTCCTCTTTGGGAAGCATCGGTCTTCTAGTGAATAGTATGGCTATGCTCTTCTGGGGGTTTACTTGTAGTCTCCATTTAGAGAACCACTTCTCAATCTGTAGTATGTTTTCTTGTAGTTTTTTGATGGCTGCGTGTGGTTTTAGAGATCTGGTTAATACCGCTGTATCATCCGCATACAGGGCCAGGATGGATGACAATGGATTGTGAGGGATATCAGCCATGTATATGGAAAACAGAATCGGGGCTAGTAATGATCCTTGTGGGACTCCAGCCATGAGACGTTTCTGGGCTGAGACTGTGCCGTTGATCTTGATTTGCATATGCCTGTCGGAAAGGTATGATTTTATTAGTTGTACCATTTCCTGTGGTATCCCAGCTGAGATCATTTTATGTAGCAGTCCATAATGCCAGATTTTATCGAATGCACTGGCTATGTCAAGGAAGACAGCACCTGTGCATTGGTGCCAGTTATATCCTGTGGAGATGTATTCTACTAATCTGTGTATCTGTTGGGTGGTGCTGTGGTACTGGCGGAATCCAAACTGTTCTTTAGGGAGAATGTTTAGGTTGTGTACAGAGGTTTGCAGTCTGGTGAGTATAACTTTTTCTGCGATCTTACCCAAGTTTGAGATGAGGCTGATGGGCCGATAATTTTGAGGTAAGCATGGATCTTTTCCTGGCTTATGGATTGGGATTATATCTGCCACTTTCCAGCTGGAAGGTAAATGTTTGAAACGAAGGATGGAGTTGATTATATTTGTAAGGTGCACAATGGCTATTCGAGGTAGCAACTTGATTATTTTGTTGGTGATGCCATCTGGACCAGGAGCCTTCTTGTTCTTTAATTTCTTGATTATGTCATATATTTCTGCTGGGGAAGTGGGTGTAATCTGTTTAGAGCAGCTTTCGGAGGGTTTTAATGAACACCGGATGTGTCGATGGATCTTGTAGATGTGATTGATGTCTAGATGTTCGTATGAGGGTTTACACTGCTTGTCTAAGTTTTTGGCAATTGCTTCTGCTTTATCTGCATCAGAGTGGATAAGACCCATGTCTGTCGAGAGTGGGGGGAGGGTTTTGCTTTTGTTTTTGATGTTTCTTATCAGTTTCCATATGGAGTGATTGTCAGGAGTGATAGAAGTCAATCTTTTTTCCCAGAGTTGACTCCTATGTGCTTTAAGGGCATCTCTCACCTCAGAGTTTAATCTGTTCAGGATTCGTTTGTCTTGTGGTGCCGTTTGTTTTATTTTTATCTTTATATATATATATATATATGGCGTTTTTGCTTGCAATAACGCCATCTATGGGCACAGCTCGTTTCATGTGGTTTTGCCATACAGCAAGATCGTGTATGTAGTTATTAGTAGAACTTCATTAGTTATAGGGTTAGGCATGTTGATAACTAACAGTAATGTTTGAACAAGTTTTGCTAAAGAATCCGTTTTGTGTCTGTAAAAGTGCCTGTATATATATTCAATTCGGCAGGAGTTTAAGTGTTTTGAAGTGAACATTGATAGGTACCGAGTGGATTGTGTTGAATGTGGAAAAGTATTAAGTCATAGTTTGTTTCCTGCAAAGCTGAAATGACATCTACAGACTAAACATTCCCAATTAAAAAAAAAAAAAAAAAAAAACTGAGTATTTCAAAAGAAAATGTTTAGAGGTCAATGCAAGAAAAGCTACGTTTCGTCCATTTGTATATTAGCACAACAAAGGTGCTCTTATTGCTTCATATCGTATAGCAAGAGCAGGTGAAGCCCATCCAATTACTGAAAATCTGATTAAACCTTGTGCAAAAGATTTGGTAGAGTGTACGATACATAAGAAATTTCTAAAAAAAAAAAAAAATAGTTCTGTACCTCTTTCTGATAATTCGGTTTCTAGACGCATCAAGGATATGTCAGCATATTGCTTAACTGAGTTAATAAGGCGAATCTAACTTTTCACTTCAGACGGATGAAACAACAGATGTTGCGGATTATGCAATGTTGCTTGTTTGTTCGTTATATTCGCGAAAGAAATATTGAAGAAGACGCTGATTTGCAAACCTTGCCAACTCATGCAACTGGTGAAGAAATATTCAACTCATTGCCCTATTTATGGAAGAACATGAAATATAATGGCCACCAGTTCAAATATTTTCACTGATGAAGATGCAGCTATGGTTGGAAAATTTTCAGCCGCTGTGGCACGCATAAAAAAAAAAAAAAAGAAAAATCAGGAGACATCAAGAGTATTCACTGTTGTCTTCCATCGCCATGCACTAGCAGTAAAGCGAATGCCAAGAGATTTAAAGAAAAACAAAAAACATTGGATGATGTAATAAAAATAGTAAATTTTATAAAGTTCAGGTCGCTTAAATCAAATATCTTCAGTTCACTGCGTGAAGATATGGAAAGTTTGTATTAACATTTACTTTTCATACCGAAGTTCGCTGGCTCACTCGTGAAAAAGTGCTTACTCGGTTTCATGAACTACGTGAGGAAATAGGTTTCTTTTTATCTGAATGTCGTTTCGAATTTCGCAAATTAAAAGATAAATGCTAGATACAAAAAAAAAAAAAAATATATATATATATATATATATATATATATATATATATATATATATATATATCTTTCGGACATATTTGTATATCTAAATGAAGTAAATGTTGGAATGCAGGGACCCAGGGTAACGTACTTCAAAACTCATAGTAAAATGGAAGCACTTCAACTTAAGTTAAAACTTTGTAGTGAATGTGTACTTAGAAGAGAACTTGACTGCTTCTAAAATCTCAGTAGTTTCCTACTTACGCATGAAATTATCCTAAATGAAGATACTAAATTTTCAATCATGCGACACACTTTATTTGTGTTGGGGAGTACTTTACTCCTCATTTAGAGAAATGACTATGGACTGAAAATCCTTTTGTTGAACCTGCCAGTGCCAACGAATCGGAATCACAACGGAAACCATTCCCGTATAGGGAGTAGGTAAGGCCGTTTTAGCCCTATCCAACTTTTGAACATTGAGGGGCAGTTCAATCTCTACGGGTAGCCAATCAGAGATAGCTGGCCCAAGTATATCACTAATTCACTCGTATTTATTTTTATTATTTTTTGTTTTTATTTACTTTCTGTGTAGCTCAGTGGATGTGGCGTTTGCATACCACCGCACTTGGCCGCATGAAGGAAGACTTCATTTCGAGTCTAGTCGGCGACTAGAGGAAATTTTTCTAAGCCATTTTTCGACCGGTTCCCGAGTTAGTCGATCTCTGGCACGGGCAAGCAGGTTTTTCCTCCCGGAAACTCGGGTTTTTCGTCCTGTAAACTCAAGAAAATCGACCGTAGAACCCACATTATTTCAGACATTAAATATATTGTGTTAGGGTTAGGGACCACGAGATGGCGGCACATTTGAGCCGTCTCTCTTCACTGCGTACCGCTTAATTAGTGATAGCTTTGGGCCATCTGTCTCTGATTGGGTACCAGTGGAAATTGAACTGCCCACTCAGTCTCCAAAAGTTAGATAGGGCTAAATGGCCTCGCCTACTCCCGTATACGGGAATAAAAAGGCGTTAGCTGATTTTTAACTCTATTTTTAAGTTTTTAACATACTGTGTGTATTTTTTAAGTAAAATAAAATAAAAAATCAGCTACTCTCTACTCACAGTTGAGAGAACCATAGCTGGCAGTGTTCCACGAAGGATGAATTCTTATTGAAAGGGAAAAAGGAATAAGAGATGTACGAATTCGTCACCAACAAGCGAAATCACGTGCTTTCTTCTTTATCGCTGTACAAGCTTGATTTTTGTTGTGGATTTAGTGCATTTATTTATTTATTTATTTATTTTTGTATGATGGATCCAGTGCCATGAACAAATTCTGGTGTTAAACTTTTCAGTAGCGCTTGCAAAAAGAATATTGCATAATGTGCTGACATTCTGCGAAAAAGAATCGTTAGAAGGCAGTCTCCTTGTTCCCCTTTCTCAAGTCATAAAACGTGCAAGCGAAACTGCGGCGTATCGGAGTTGACTGTTAAAAGAATTCGTAGGGAATCAAAAGATAAAGATAAGCCAACATTTAAATATCCGAAAAATGACCAGAGAAAGAAAACCATCAAACACGTAGCCTTGAATGATTCTGATGTATATATGTTATAAGAACTATTCACGAATTTTACACCATCGAGAAAAAAGTGTGAACTCTTCCTAGATTGATTCCTGTGCTGAAAATAAAATAAATAAATAAATAAAAGATTAGAAACTTTAAGAAAAATTCTTCATGAAATCGGACTTTGTTTCAAAAAGTCATAGAATAAAAGGAAACTATCATGGAGTGAAGTGACATAGTTTTATCTAGAACGCAGTATTTGAAAGCAACACGTTTCAGGGAAGAGAAAAGACCAATTGTGTATCGAGATGAATCTTGCATTGACAGTAATTTAACATTTGGAAACTGTTGGCAATTTAAATAAGAATGTGAAATGTTTCAAACCAGAAATGCCTCACGGTGCATAATTTTGTGTGCGGATGGAGGAATGGGTTTTTTGCAGAATTCAAATTTACTTTGCAAAGTCAATTCAACAACTTGAGATTACCATGGACAAATGAATTCTACGATCTTCGAAAAGTGGGCAGAGGAAAAGCTGATTCAAACCTTCCTAAAGACGGTTGTCATAATTGATAACGTTCCATATCACCATCCAATTAAACAGTTCAAATTTCTAACAGGAAGCAAGTCATTATGAATTGGCTCTCTGCAAATAAAATTTCTCATTCCTCAGATATGCGAAAAATTGAATTGCTCAAAAGGTCAAAATTTGTCGAATTCCATAAATTTCAATTCGACACGATGCTCAAAGAGAATGGATTCCAAGAGAATTGAGACCACCACCATATCATTGTGATATTAATGCTATTGAGTATGTGTTGGACAGATGTGAAGAATTTTATTTGTCATCGCAACGTAACTGGGAATATTGATATGTCGAACCTTTTCAAGATTTCAGAAAAGGCGATTAAAAACATAACATTACAACCTGGAGAAAATATTACTCTCATGTCGCCTCATTGGAAAATATGTATTGAGACAGAGACTGAATTATAAGAACTTTTGGGGATTAATGTAAGTGAAAGTGATGCTGTTTCGTACACTCTTTCAGATGACAATGAAGATTAAAAAGATATGATAACGGTATTTTTTTCCCTTCAAAATATTATGCATGGTTTTATTAGTCACAACAAGTCATAATTAATGGGGTTAGGACATTAAAGACATTAAAATGTCTAGGTTCTCTCAACTATAATTTTGGAATGGCTAAGCGGGTTTTTTTTTTTAAAATTTGTTTTCTGTATAATTATTATTTTTATACAAAACTTCTTAAAAAATAAATTTCGTTTACAATTTTTATACCTTGTTTTAAAATTTTGTTAATACTATATAAAATTTAATTATTATTATATTTTATTTTACGGCATCTCCATGGAGTCCTGAGACTCATCGTGGGAGACCCAAAATCAACCTCATACACACAAATCCTATTATACCTCTCCTTCAATCCATTCACCGTCAGGAAACTTACAACCAATTCTGGCAATATTGAAAAATATCACTTGCATCAATTTTAGAAAAAAACTGCTTTAATATCTTAAAGTTTCTATCATGTCCCCTTTATACCGCCCATCAACTAAACTTTGTGAACCAACAAATTTTCAACCTATCGTCGTAGGGAGTATTCCACAGACCTGTTACCATCTTAGTAACTCGCCTCTGAATCCACTCGACTACCCCTTGGTTCCCAAGAAACCCAGGTGACCAAATCTGTGTGCAGTAGTCAAATGTGATGGAATCATAGCCCTCAAGAGGGACAATAACTTCCTTTCTTTACTTGTTAGTGTGTTTTTTCCAAGTAATTCGTTAAGCTATTTTACCAACTTTTGCAATATGCCGTCTGAACTTTAACTCTTTGTACACCATCATCCCCAAGTCTGCAGCTTGATCAATTTCGTGCAACCTAATACTACCAATATGCAACCTTTCATCCCAAAGTGCATAACCTTACATTTTGCAACATTAAATTGACAATCATTATCCTTGACCTACAATGTCAATTTATTTAAACCATCCTGCAGGATATCTACACCACCATTGCTCTCTCCAGTTTTTGCATCATCAGCAAGCAACTGAATATCTCCTCTTAAATCTTTCCCTATGTCACTGATATACAAATTAACGAGTAGCGGCCCTAGTACCGAACACTGAGGTACTCCACTACTCACCATCATACTCTTAAATTCCACTCCACCATATACTGTACTAATCTCAGGTGTCTGTCCATCAGTCGCCGTTATCCATGCTGGTAGCCTCATATTCATTCCCATTTGCTCAGTTTTTGTAATAGTTTTCCATGTGGTATACTTCAAATGCCTGGCAAAGTCGAGCAATATTATGGTTTTGCCATGGTTTAATCATTACCTTTATCCAATTCTGCTGTCACTTTATTATAAAGTGTGAATAAGTTACTAAGACAGGACTTATCGTTTACAAAGCCATGCGTCCCACTATAGAATATCGCAATTGTATCCATCTGCTGTTATATTTTCCCTTTCACCAGCTTTTGCAATCCTGTAACAACCACTCCCGATATATTAATTGGTTTGTAGCTTGCTACCTCTGTCTTGGAGCAACCCTTTATGCAATGGCATTATCTTACGCTCTTTCCAATCAGCTGGATCCCTGCCAGAGATGAGACTTAGATTGAGGAACTTCTCCAGGGGCAATGCCAATTCTCTTGCACATTTACCGAGTACACAGGCTGATATGCCATCCGGTCCTACTGCTGTGTTCACGTTCATATCATATTTTTTAATAAGCTGAACATCTCCTGTTATCTACCTCAATGTTGATATGCATCTATACAACGTCACCACCTTTGCAAAATGTTCCCTCAGCAACTCAACAATTTGCCTTGTTCAGTCACCGTCCTACCATGAGCGTTGTTTAGTCATTGAACCATAGTCATTTTCCTCTTACTATATAACAAAAAATTCTTTTGGGTTTACTATTGCCTGTTTGACTAATCCTCTCTCATAGTCTGAATTGGCCTTCCTTACCATGTTAGTCATCTTTCTTGATTGCACTTTGTTCTTCTCATGCGTATGCCGATCACTTTTTTCTTTATATTTCTTCCATAAGGTTCTCTTTCTTTCGCAGCTCTTGCTTTATATACCTACTCATCATATCATCATCAGACGTATCAAGGATTTAGGCCTAGTATGGCCTGTTCCGGCATTAGAAGTCATCGTTGAATCGTTTAAGAGGACGTCCTGGTTTTCTTTTTCCTAATGGCTTGTACTTTAAGGCTTGTTTTGGTAATCTTTCTGTTTTCATTCTTTGAACGTGTTCCATCCATCTATGTTTATATATTTTTAATTTTTTCAATTACTGGTTCTTGGTTTAATTCTTTCTTAATATCTTCGTTTCTTTTGTGATCAAATAGGGTATACTTTGCAGTTTTTCTCATAAACTTCATTTCTGCTGTTGTTAATCTTTGTTTGTCTTTTTGTTTTATTGTCCAGATTTCGCTTCCATACATTAAGACCGATAGGGCTAATGTATTGTATACTTTTAGCCTGGTTTGTTTTTGAACTAGGTTTGGTTTAAATATAGAGTTAATTACTCCTGTTATTTTTAAATATCTTGCAATTTTTATGTTTATATCTTTTTCATTTTCATAAGTGATCATACACCCTAGGTAGTTGAATGAATTCACCTGTTCTAAGATCTTGTTATCTATTACTATTTTAGTTTTTGCTGGATCTTGTCCTTTAATGGCCATAGTTTTTGATTTTTCCGTTGATATTATCATACCATAATCTTTGGATACCTCATTTAGATTTAAAATAGCTTTCTGTAAGTTATCTTCAGAATTTGTAATTATTATTTGGTCGTCTGCAAAGAGAAGAGTGTTTAAGTTAACTGTAGGTGAAAGTTTAATTCCTTGGTGTAAATTTTTACTCCATTTTATTATTATTTCATTTAATTAGATATTAAAAAGAGTTGCTGAGAGGGGACATCCCTGTCGGACCCCTTGGTTTATCTCTCTTGTATATGACAGCTCATGATTTAATCTTATTTGCATTTGATTATTTTTCATATATACTTGTGACAGCTTTTAGGATATTATTTGGTATTTGTCTTTCTTTTAATATGTTAAATAATATGTTTCTTTTAACTTTGTCAACTGCTTTTTCAAAGTCAATAAATGCAATATGTGTTTCTAAATTATATTCTCTTCTTTTCTCTATTATTAATTTTAGGCAGAAGGCTGGGTCTATACATGATCGTCCTTTTCTAAATCCATTTTGTACCTCTAGAATAAAGTTTTCGGAATATTTCATTAGTTTGTTATTTAAGATTCTGCTGTATATTTCGTAACATGAATTTAGTATACTGATACCTCTATAGTTTTTAGGGTCATCTCTATTACCTTTCTTAAAGATAGGAATCACAATTGCTTTTTTCCATTCTATTGGGGGGGGGGGGATACCAGTTGAGTAAATTTTATTTAAAAATAATAAGAGTCTTCCTTTGAATCTTGTTCCTGCATATTTATATAGTTCTGAACCTAGCTTATCTTCTCCAGGTGATTTTCCGTTTCTTGTTTCTTTCAGGCTGATTTCTAATTCTTCTTCAGTTATTTCCTTTTCATTTTCGTTAATTGTTTGCCAGTTGTCTATTTTAAAATATTTGTCTGTCCACAGTTCTGTGCAGTAATTTAGAAATTCTTCTAATTTCACTTCAGTGTTTAATTTTATGTTTTCTTTGGTATCTGCATTTAGGTGTTTCAAAATCTTATATACATTGGGTCTTATTTTATATAAATCATGTTCTAAATTAGAAACAAATTTATTCCATGATTCTCTATGTCTTTTTCTGACTTCTCTTTTAGCTATGGCTCTTATTCTTTTATATTCTATTTCATCTTCTAATCTTTTACTGCTTAACCATTTGTGATAGGCTTCTTTTTTCTTTTTGATTATTTCTTTGATTGTATCATCCCAGATCTTCAGTTTTTTTCTTTTATTGAATTTTTTGGTCTTTCCTAAGCTTTCATTTGCTGCTGCATTTAGTATCGTTTTTATATTAAGCCATTCTATTTCTATTTCTTCATTTTGTTTTATTTTATCTAGATACTGGTTAATTCTTTGTTCATATAGCCATTGTACATTTGTTTTATTCAATAGTCTAGTTTTATAAACAAATGTTTCAATTTTTCTTTCTGTTCTTGTTACTTGTAGCCATTTAGGTGGTAATCTTAATTTTGTTTTAACAAGGAAGTGGTCACTGCTTATTTCATATCCTCTGTGAACTCTAACATCTAGTGAAAATTTTGATGTCTTTTCATTTAATATGAAGTAATCTAATATTGATTTCCATCCTCTTGCTGCCCAAGTATATTTATGTATGTCTTTATGTTTATGGAAGGAATTCATTATTTTTAGGTTATTATAAACTACAAAGTCAATCAACTTTTTACCATTTCTGTTTAGAGTGTGTTCTCCATGTATTCCTA
The DNA here is from genome assembly GCF_054136105.1 of Typopeltis vanoorti. Lineage (NCBI taxonomy): Eukaryota > Metazoa > Arthropoda > Arachnida > Uropygi > Thelyphonidae > Typopeltis > Typopeltis vanoorti. The sequence continues at coordinate 98,725,737 of NC_143551.1, read as the reverse complement.
TATTATTATTAATTTTCGTGTTTCCATTTCTTGCATTTAAGTCTCCTGCTAAAATTATGTAATCATTTTTATGTATTTTATTATATATGTTTTGTAGCTGATTATAAAAATCAATATTATCCTGTTCTCTTCCTTCTTCTGGGGCATATAAACCAATTATTGTTAAATAGCCTCTATATATTTTTATTCTAGCTTCTATTATTCTTTCATTCCATAATTTATAATGTTTTAACTGTTTTGAAAGGGAGTTATGAATCCAAATCATGACTCCTGCTTGTGCTCTTTGGTCTCTGTCGTGGTCTCGTGGTCTCCACTGTATATCACATTAAAATTTTCAGTTCTCATAGTTCCTTTTAATTTCTTTTTTGTTTCAGTGATTACTGAAAAAAAAACCAGCTAACGCCTTTTTATTCCCGTATATACGGGAGTAGGCGAGGCCATTTAGCCCTATCTAACTTTTGGAGACTGAGTGGGCAGTTCAATCTCCACTGGTACCCATCAGAGACAGATGGTCCAAGGCTATCACTAATTAAGCGGTACGCAGTGAAGAGAGACGGCTCAAATGTGCCGCCATCTCGTGGTCTCTAACCCTAACACAATATATTTAATGTCTGAAATAATGTGGGTTCTACGGTCGATTTTCTTGAGTTTACAGGACGAAAAACCCGAGTTTCCGGGAGGAAAAACCTGCTTGCCCATGCCAGAGATCGACAAACTCGGGAACCAGTCGAAAAAAGGCTTAGAAAAATTTCCTCTAGTCGCCGACTAGACTCGAAACCAAGACTTCCTTCGTGCGGCCAAGTGCGGTGGTGTGCAAACGCCACATCCACTGAGCTACACAGGCTCTATTTTAAAATTTCTTTCATTTAATAACTGGGCTAATTCTATTTCTTTATATGCTATTCGTCTTACATCCAGTTTGCTATGTGTATTATATTTTGTCGTTTCCATTTTCGTTTTCCCTTTTCCATTCCAGGGTCATTTCCCATAGATTCAATCCGATTATCTTTTTCTATCAGCTTACAAGTATGGTTATGTTCTCCATGTCAGGGGACTAGCCTGACGATGGAATAGTTCAGTGGTAGGGCTGCTACCTTAAGGCTTCTGAACTCGCCTTCTTCCGAATTTAAATCCATAGGAGGAATAGGGTATAATGGAGGGGAAAGGGTAGATTATAGAAGAAATATAGTAAGGTTTATAGAGAGGACATAGTTGTAAATCCAGAAATGAAAAGACCCTATGGCCCTCGAGTACTCTAATAGCACAAGGGTCATAAAGTAAGAAGAGTTGGCTGATAAGGCCTTATAGGAAAGATTAAAGTAAGTGGGTCTTCCTCAAAGTAGAAGAAGGAGAGGATAGATCCAGCTAGGGGTTCATGGGAGTGCTGCTTCCCTTACAATCAAGATGATTGCCCCTGTTGGTCCACGAGTCCTTATTCAGTATATTCGGACCACCCCACCATATATATATATATATATATATATATATATATATATATATATATATATACACACACACACACACACACACACGCACACGCATGTACACACACACATTGTGGGCTCCCCTATCCGCCACCTAGGGGACGCGCTCTCTAGGTGTTACAGGATCCCCTGAGAGTTATATAGCTAATACTCATCCGCTTAATTCTGTTTATCCTCCTGACCTTGGGTATGCAGTCTGATACTGCTACTCCCAGCAATCTCTGACCACTTCCCATGCACTTCGGACATTCTTTCCTTATTGTAGTTTCTTTTGCCATGACACTCTTCTAAGATGACTCCTAAGTCTCCCATAATCACCAGCCTTATAATTGAACATAAATCCCTTCTTGATAGCGAATTCCACATATTTGGCAAATTCCTGAAAGAAGACGTATGGTCACTCCCCAGTTAGAGGCAAGGTGTCTACCTAGGGTACGGATACATCACCTTCTTCTGATGCTATTATCAGATCCAATACCCTCAAACCCCTTCGTCCCCTATACAACGTTACCTTTAGCAACTGTATAAATCCTACTTCCATCTTGTCATGCCCTCTTTCCTCTCTCCTCATAGTTAAAGCCTACCATAACAATTGTCCAGCCTACACCCAGTGTGCTAATCTGCTGATACATGGCATCTACATGTTCTTGTAGATTCCCTCCCCCTCCAGTCTATAGCAGCATCCAAGAACGAATTTTGTCCTATTTGCCTCTGTCTCATACCAGACAGCCTCAAATGAACCACCTCCCTGAGACCTAAAATCCTCTTTAATTAATAAATTTGTTGGTTATAATTCGGCAGCTATCATCAGCAATACCCCACTCCTGTGTTGTTCTTTCCATCCTCCCTGAAAAGACAACACCTTTTACATTCTATCCCTATATTCTATCATTTTTAGTCAACCAGGTCTCACTGATGTCTATAATTTTTGGCCAAGTCGAGCTTATCAATGCCAAAAACTCCTTCCTTTTATACCTGATAATTCTTGCATTCGTGTACATGAATTTCAACATCCCATTGTACCCATAGTTACCCTTGTGTAATGTCATTTCCAATCCATTCAAATCGGAGACCTGTGAAATCCCTTTCGACATTCATAATCATTACTGTACACAAGCTCATTCAATACACGGGTGGCCAGATACTGCTTGATTTCTGTCATTTCTGCGTCCTCCCTAAAATCTCTAGTTTCCCACGTTAACACTACCACACTCTCACTAACAAACTTTCTGCAAACATCTAAAACTTTTTAAATGTAGTTCGCCAGGCATATACAGTATACGATAAGCCCTTTCGTCCATCGATGAACTGCACTGCATTACAACTGTTATACAAGCAAAATAGTTACCATATTAAAAACTGGAATATTCATAAAATAAAAGCTAATTATCCGACGTGTAATTATACATAAATCATCCCTCAAGATGAATTGATTACCTTATTATCGGAATGGATTGGCCTTCTTCTGCCATTCGCAGAAGTGTTGTGGTTTTCTCATCTGCGATCGAACGCCTTTATCCCCCTATAGGGAGTAGGCGAGGCGGTTTGAGCCCCATTTGACGTTTGGAGACGGAGGAGGTAGTTCAATCTCCACCGGTAGCCAACAGATATAGCTGTTGGGTGACTATCACTAATTATACACAGCACCAGTGAAGAGATGCGGTTGACAAGTGCCGCCGTATCGTGGTCCCTAAATCTAACACATTGTTTTTTACTGTCTGAAAATAATCTGGGTTCTATGGTCGATTTTCTTGAGTTTACTGGACGAAAAACACGAGTTTCCGGGAGAAAAAAACGCTTATCCGTGCCAGAGACGACTAACTCGGGAACCGGTAGAAAAAGGGCTTATTAAAATCTCCTCTAGTCGGCAACTAGAATTGAACTTACGTTGTTCTTCTTTCGGGCAGCCTAATGCTGTCAACGACACTTCCAATGAGCTGAGACGCTGAGATTTGCAATCTTTGCTAAATGAGCCACTAACTTCAATTTTCTATCTACTAATACAGGGTGTTCGGGATAAATTTGACATATTTATAATTAATTATATTTTTCCGTAAGTTACATGTATTAACACACACTTCTCTTCATTTAAAAGTTTGGACCCTTCTTCATTCATATACAAGATGTCAGAAAGGATGGATAGCTGGAACCCACCTGAATCATGGAAGAGAATAACTTGTATCATGATGATTCGTGCCCGCCATCAAAATAAGGATATTACGACTGCTGCCCAATGCTCCCTGAATACAGTAAAAACAATCAGGCATGAACTAGAGACTTGCAATGGTGACTACGAGGATGTAGCAAGAAGAAAGATCCCTAGCAGACGATCTGATTGCGTTCGTACAGCAGAATTCCTCGCAAATCTGCAGGAACAGGTGTTGAAGAACCCTGGCATTGGAATTCGGGCTTTGTTCGTGGAGTTGCTAACTGTAGTCAAGCCCTGGATAACAAGGGTAGCCAATGGTAGGCCGTATGTATGGCAGCAGGATTCGGCCCCTTGCCACACCTCTGGGAAAAGTCAAAAATGGTTGTCTGAAAATTTCTACGACTTCACCAGTCCAAATGTTTGGCCACCAAACTCCCCAGACCTTAACCCCATGGATTATTTTGTATGCGGCGCAGTTGAAAAAGACACCAATCGCACTTCCAGTAATACAAAAGCCCAGTTAATGGATAAAATTAAAACAGTTTTTGCGGCCCTTCCCAGGGAGACTGTAGCATCAGCTTGTTCGAGGTTCCGAAGCAGAATTGAAGCTGTGATCGATGCTAATGGTGGTTATTTTGAGTAAATCTTGTTGATAGTATTGTAATTAACTCTTCCTGTAATGTTTTTTTGTCAATTCATTAAATTTAATAGATACAAAGAAGATTTTCTTTTTCCTTACGAAACTGTCAAATTTATCCCGAACACCCTGTACTCCAATCTCCCTATGCAGATAAATTTTTTTCTAGTATAATCTCACCAATAAATACGACATTGGATATCTAATCAGGACAAAGTGCATGACTTTACATTTACTGATATCCATTATCCCATGCCCATAATTCCAGCTATTCAAATCATTGTGCAAGTACTCAATATCAGCCGATTTCCTGATACTCTACCTATGTTTGCGTCATTAGCAATCAGTTGTATATCGCCAGTCAAATTCTTCCCGATATTATTAATCTTCTGGTTCCCATCTGCCATACGGCCGCGGGAGGGTAGCTAAATGCTACCATTCTAGGGAGAGGTGATTATGAGCAAGGTGGTTTCCCATTGCCTTCCTTGCCGTAAGTATTTATGACTGTAACCTGTATGTTCCCCGGGCCGGTTTGCCTGCTTGCGGGATGAAAAACCCCAGATAAACTGGCGGAAAAAACCCTGTGCCCACGCCCAAGACTGGCTAACTTGGCTATGGCTGAGGAAGATCCTTAAGCTCCTCACGTCGTGGACGGGAATCGAACCTAGGACACTCCTTCCCCAGGCATATGGTTGCGAAGTGCACAGCCACTGGCTAACCGCGCGGGCTTCTAGCCAAGAACCTAAGAATAGTCTGTCAGGTAGCGTCGTAAAATATGGACTGTTCCAAGTAATGCTGCTGTTTACAGGTCATATTGGATCACTTCGTTGATGTTTAATTGCTGTAAATAGTTGGATAGCTTCTTAGCGATTACGCCAAGTGTGCCAATAACTATTGGGATAAATTTAGTGTGTTTAAGCCACAGCCTGCCAACGTCGATTGCCAGATCGCGATATTTAGTAATTTTTTTCCAGTTCTTTGTTGTTAATGTTGTTATCACTGGGTACTGCGATACCTGTAATCCAAACCTGTCGATGTTCGATAATTGTGATGTTAGGTCTATTGTGTTCCAAATGCCGATCAATTTGTATTCGAAAGTCCCAAAGAATTTTTGCTGTTTCGTTTTCCAATACTGTCTTTATTTTATGCTGCCAGCAGTTATCAGATGTGGGAAAGCCATATTTGTTGCATACATGCCAATGAATTATTTTAGCCACTTGATCATGGCGGTATTTATAGTCAAAATTTGAGCTATTTTGCCTACAGGCACTGATTAGATGTTCTACAGTCTCATCTTTCCGATCGCATAATCTGCATTTGCCGTTATTATTGATGTTCAAAATTTTTGCTTTGATTGCATTAATTTGTAATGCCTGTTCTTGAGCTGCTAGAATAAATCCTTCTGTTTATTTTTTTAATATGTCCATGTTGTAGCCACGCCACGTCAATTTTATCCTCAGTATCTCTAAGAAATTGGTCATGCAAAGGTTTATTTTTCCAGCTCATATATCAGTTATTTTGCTGTTCCTTTTTTTGTAAACGCATTTGTTTACTGTTGCTTTCAGAAGACCCTCTATTATTATTATTATACATGCTACAGAGATTCATGCACTTTTTAATATTCATTCCTATTTTTATTTTACTACTTTTTATTATTTTATTGTATTATTTTTATTATTACTCTGTTTTTAGGCTTTTAATATACTGTGTGTATTAAGGAAAATCATCTAATCAGCTAATGCCTTTTATCCCCCTATAGGGAGTTGGAGAGGCCGTTTTAGCATGGAGGCAGAGCTGGCAGTTCAGTCTCCACTAGTAGCCAATAAGAGATAGCTAGCCCAAGACTATCATAAAAGTATACACAACACCAATGAATAGATGAAGCTGACAAGTGCTACCATCTTGTAGTCCCTAATCATGACACTGATTTTATTGTCTAAATACAGTGTGGGTTCCATGGTCGATTTTGTTGAGTTTACGGGATGAAAAACCCGAGTTTCCGCTAGTAAAAAACCGCTTTCCCGTACCAGAGATCGACTAATTCGGCAACCAGTCGAAAAAAGACTAACTAAAAGTTCCTGTAATCAGCAACTAGAACAGTACTTACGACGCTCTTCGTTTGGGCAGTCTAGCGCTATGGATGGCACACACTACTTCCACTGAGCTACACAGGTGCTGGAAAACAACTGATATGACCATATAGCTGAATATTAAAATAGATAATAACTAATTTATTTTCAAAAGCACTACTAGTTTCGTCTTTCTGGAAGACTTTACCTAGTGCATAATACCCAGAAGAAAAAAAGAGATACATAAAAACATTACTTGGGTGTCACCAAAAGTTCTAAATTATTAATGCATGGCTCACATTAGAATGAATCGCAGACTAGCTGAGTTGTTGTTGTTCTCATACACGACGACGTGGTCTCGAGACTGTCAGAGCTGAACAGCAGAAGAGTAACAATCAGAAAGGCTATGGCTGAGGATATTGCACTAAATCCTGTTCAGGCAAACAGGATTTAGTGCAATATCTGTTGATTCTAAGATTTTTCTTTCAACACCCAAAACTGGAAGATCTGCCTTTATTCTTCAAGAAGAGCAAAAGTCTTATATTAAATATCATGAGCCTTAACAATCTGGCCTGGAAGAGCATGCCATTTGCACTAAACATAGTTTATTGGAACAAGACGAACATTTATAAAAATTTCCTCATAGAACCTCTTTGTAAAGAAATGTGTGAAATTTTACTTCATTGCTAACTTAAATAGATCTGATAGTAAATGCCTGTGCATTTAGAGTAAGGAATCCGAGAGACACCTCAAAAACCTAGAGGAGGAAGCTTGTCCTAATGAGAAATGTGGAGAAGAGCAAAGATATTTTTCATTGGTTTTTAAACTTTCGCTATAAGTTGTTATTTCTTCTGCATTGGAAGAGGTAGATATACCACAACTGTTAAAAGCATCCTTAAAACATTTGATAAAAAGTGGATTTAATATGCTGTCATTATTTCTGTAAAAGGTTGCCTCCAGAACATAAAGAATAAGCATGATATAATAAGTCTCAATAGCTCCAGCCTTTTGACTAGGATAGGGCATTGGCAGTGAAACTCACCATAGATATAACAGCCCATGAGTCTTCTTCAGAAAACCTGAAAATTGTACTCTTTCATCTAATGGAGAGAAAGCTGTGTAGCTCAGTGGATGTGGAGTTTGCACCACAGCACTTGATCGCATGAAGGAAGACTTGCTTTCAAGTATAGTCGGCGACTAGAGAAAAAATTTTTCTAAGCCTTTTTACGACCGGTTCCCGATTTAGTCGATCTCTGGCACGGGCAACCGGTTTTTTTCTCCGTAAACTCGGATTTTTCGTCTCGTAAACTCAAGAAAATCGACCGTAGAACCCACATTATTTCAGATATTAAATATATTGTCTTAGGGACCACGAGATGGCGGCACTTGTTGAGCTATCTCTCTTCACTGGGTGCTGCATAATTTGTAATACCCTTGGGCCAGCTATCTCTGATTGGGTGCCAGTGGAGATTGAACTGCCCACTCAGTCTCCAAAAGTTAGATAGGGCTAAAACGACCTCGCCTACTCCCTATACGGGAATAAAAAGGCGTTAGCTGATTTTTTCCCCCATCTAATTGATGAAGAATTAGATCTAAAAAGTTATTTGATTATTTCTTTTTCTAAGTTGAATTGGATCCTGGGATGAAGTGCATTTAATCTTGAAACTGCAACAACTAGGAGTAATAGAGGAAATTTTATATATAATATAAAAAAAATCAACTAACGCCTTTTATTCCCTAATAGGGAGTAGGCGAGGCCTTTATACCCTATCTAGCTTTTGGAGACTGAGTGGGCAGTTCAATCCCCACCGGTAGCCAATCAGAGATAGCTGGCCCATGTCTATCACTAATTATAGCAGCCGCCAATGAAGAGGCTGGCAAACAAGTGCTGCCATCTCTTGGTACCTAACCCTATCAAGATGTCACTGTCTGAAATAATGTGGGTACTACGGTCGATTTTCTTGAGTTTATGGGACGAAAAACCCGAGTTTCCGGGAGGAAAAACCCGGTATATATAATAGCCATTCCAAATTGCAAAAACATTCTCCACATATCCACACCAATCAAAGACAGGTTGTTCAGAATGTTTCAAGTCAATAGTAAGAGAAATAGATTACCCATCCTTCAATTCGTTGATATAATTTGTTTTTAAAGGAGAAAAAAACTAGAATGTATAACAAAAATAAAACAATTGAACAATATCTGAAAGAAATTCTTCTCGAAGTAATTCAATGGTGCCTGATAAAGAAATATTAATACACAATGATACAATATCTGAGCTGATCATAACATCCAGAGGAAGATGAAATTTTATTTTTTAAAATCGAATGTGTTTTTGATATAAGTAGATCTTCTTGTGGAACTACCAAGTAAATTGGATAAGTATTACTATTATTACGTGACATCTCCAGGGAGTCCAGGGCCTCATCAAAGGACAGCATCTACTATACAACTCTATCTCCACCATCTACAACGAATCCCATCTATACCAACGCTATCTACTTCCCACCATCACCACTAGCATTTTCATAGATAATCACAAACATGCCCATGCGGGGATTCGAAGCTGCAGCCTTTTGGATGGAGAGCAGATACGCTAACCAATCGGCAAACCAAGCCGGCAATTATTAAATTTACTTGCTACTTTTTTTCGCCTAAGTGCGTAGGCATTTCCACCTATGACCAGAATAGTCTGGCGCTTTTTAGAATTGCCTGCTATTGTTGAATTGCCGTTTTATAATCCTGTATCCACCATATCGGCAATTATGGATCGAATTCGCATCCTCATAGCTTCATATATTTCAATGTAATACCAATGGTATTACAATTTTAATATGCACTTCGCATCCATGATAACCTTGACGTCTTGGCCGGTGGCTTAGTTATCGAGGATGCCTATGTCACTTAAGCTAAAATTTTACAATAGATTACGTTTTTTACACAATTTTTCTCCATTTTTATAATAATTATTATTGTCAACTCAGTGAAATTCCATTAGTGAAACAAATGTGTGTGTGTGTTACGGTCGGTTTGATTAATTCGAATATTATGCATAATTGTCTAATATTTTGGAGAATATTATGAATGAAAGAGAAGTTTTTTATTTTTAATTATTTATTTTTGTTATCTACCAGTGAAAAAAAAAAACAAAATTAAGCACATTAATAAATCCATTTCGTACAATACTATTGCGTATTGTACGAAATACTATCAATAGAACATAAAGAAAAAGCAGTATTTGCAAAGAGATTTCTGAATTAGTAACTGGCATTTTTAAATTCTTTCAACATGAGACAGATATTGAACGTAGGAAGGAAATATCAAGTATATCCATTTCATCCATACAATATATTGCATAGCCTTAATATGTACAGCAGATCCTTTATGTAAGCTGCCTAGAACTGATTTAATATTAGACATTGGTTTTTATTTCTTTGGGTTGTACACCTTATGTCGCTTGTTCCTTAAATTTACACACATAATTGTTAAATTCTATGTACGGCATTTTAGTGAGTTGCCAATGTTTTTTCATGTTTTTCATTGATGGTGTGAAAAGCTAGTCCAGATTTGTGTGTTGTTTTTTCCTCCACGTCTCTGATATGCTCTTTTTGACGGATTTCTCCAGACTGTCCCATTTGTCCAGCGCAACAAACGTCGCAACTACAAAAGATTTTGAATAATTCCAGTCTCTTCAAGAGGCAGATAGGACTGTTTGGACGATCTTAACAACATGGATAATTTTAAGACAACTTTTAAGTTAAATTGTACGATTTTTACTATTTTGTCTGGAACTTTTTTGATGTAAAGTAAGGAAATCATGCCTTTTTTTTGTAGTCGCCTGATTGTTGTCTTGGATCATGAGATGTTTTATTCAAGATGCTATTGATAGATTTGACTTGTAACAATTTTTAGGAGAATGTCATTAATATAAGTTTACAGCCCATGTAGCTCAGTGGAAGTGGCAAATTCTGGAATGCTAAGTGAACTTTAAGAAATCAAAATGTGTAATCAAATAACGGTGTGTTAAAATAGCTAATTAAATAGTTAATAACAGTAAAACAACAGTATTACAACTTGAATGTAACTAATACCCTTAAGGAGGTTAAAGCATATGTAAATATATGATGTATATATTTATGATGTATTTATTTTTACTACTATGTATTTATTTGTTATCGGTTAAATAAAATTTACTAAATGGAAGTGCCGTGTGCATCTGCAGTGCCTAAGCTGCCCGAAGAAAGAGCATTTTATGTTCGATTCTAGTCGTTGACTAGAGGAATTTTTCTAAGCTTTTCCTCAACCAGTTTCCAAGTTAATCAATCTCTGGAATGGGCAAGTGGGTTTCTGTCCCTTCTAGAAGAAAATCGACTGTAGAACCCACACTATTTCAGACAGTAAATGTAATGTTAGAATTGGGAGACCATGAAATGGCAGCATTTGTCAGCTGCCTCTCTTTACTGGATGGTGTGATAGTCTTGGGCCAGTTATCTCAGACTGGCTACCAGTGGGGAAGTTCAGTCTCCATCTTCCCTGTCTCTGAAAAGAGCTAAAACTGTATCGCCTCCTTGCTATAGGCGAACAAATGGTGTTAGCAGTTTATATATATATATATATAGATATATATAGGGGAACTATATATATAATTGTCCACCATCACATATATATACGTATATGATGAGATCTCAATAAACCTGAAACCAGTCTGGGTGGTTATACTTATCTTAATGCACAGCAATATGCAAGTCAGAAGTGTGCTGTGCATTATGTGATACCAGGATATGGTCTCTATATAAAAGTAACCTAGTTGTGAAGATGCTTTTTGAAAAAACTTGGACTGATTAGAGTAAAAGAATAAAACAAGAATATACTTTCTTGTCTATTATGATTTACTGAGTAACGAAGGAAAAAAAGTTATTATTAATATTCAGGATCTCAATGGAATCAAGATTCATCGTGGAATGCCTAATCTTAGACAACAGCCTAGAGAAGCCTGTTCACCATCTGCTCATTATCACGCAATGCATTTCATGATCCAACCACTCTCCATGCAAAAAATCACTCACAACAAATGTCTCAATCATGTCATTCCATTGTCTTTTGTTTGCCAAACTATAGCTTGCCTTGTCTTCATTGCTAACATTGCACAGTCCTGATATCATTTTTTTAATCTGCCTCTGTACTCTCTTCAAGATTAATTTATTCTATTCAAATCCCAGTGACCAGGTCTGATCACAGTAATCTAGATGTCATATCAGGGCTTTATACAATGGAATCATCACACTTTTCTCTCTCTATTAGTCAAAGACATACTTAGTATTGCATCACTACCTTTGCAATACATCCCCTACATTTCAAATTTCTATCGATCATCATCCAAGATCCTTTGTATTCTCCAATATCTCTATTTAGAGAAGTCAGGCTATCTGGTCTTAAAATGATAGAATTCCAGATCTTTGGTAAATTAATGCAACTATGCTTGTTGAAGTTGGGAGAATTCTTCACAGCTGATCCCAATTTTGAGAACAACAGACCAAGTGTGGTCTAATCAGGGCTTTATACAATGGAATGACAACTCTTATCTCTACAGGTCAGTGTCCTTCTCAGTATTAATCCTCTAGGTTACTTCACCACCTTTGCGATATGTTCCCTGAATTTCAGGTTACTATCAATCATCACCACCCAGATCTCTTGTCTCCTCTACCTACTCCAGTACAGCTTCTCCAACAGAGTATGCAGCCTCCCATCGGTGTATCCCAAACAGTGGCTCACCCAGAGGGGGGGGGGGGATTCACTTTCATTTTCCAAGTCAAAATCACATAGTCACTCTCTCCAGCTGGGAGAAAGAGATGCCATCTCAGTTATAATCAGCTATTCTGATGCTATGACCAAATCCAGAACAAAACTCTTGAACCTCATGTTCCTTCCATTACAGGTGAATGACATTTGTCCTTCAAGAATTCTAGAAATTCCATTCCCTTACTACTACATGCATTTTCCTCTTCCCAATTTATACTGCCATAGTATCTTCCGTAACAATCATTCTTCTTGCACTTGCCAAACTCAACTGCCTAAACATCTCCTGCTCTTTTCGAAAAATGCTGTACCCTGCTACTTCTATTCCTGTTATTATATCATTTTCCGTCAACCATGTCTCAGAGATCCCAATAATCTTTGGAAAGGCTGATGCTATCAGTGCCACCAATTCATCTCCTTTATTCCGGATACTCCTGGCATTAGTATAAAGCATAAAAATGTCACTGCTTCTACACCTATCATTATCCCCTCCCGACTCCACTGGACTCAGCATTACCGGATGTATTCCCTCCCTTCTCCCAAGCACCTATGCCCACAAGAGACCCCCCCCCCGATACAATCCACCCTGGTAATTCTAGGCTGGATGGTATCGAGCATTGACCATCCTCACACCTGAGGATGGTACCCTGTATGCAGCTCTTTTCTATCCTCAAATGCCCTCCAAGCATCCATGTATTCCAAGCCTCTCTTCTGACACATTCTGGCTATCATGCCATTCATCATGACAAGCTGAGTAGAAGAGCATTATTAATGCTCTTCTACTCAGCTCATCATTATCATACCTAGGCAACATGCATACTATCTTCCTTCTTTGAGTTTTCTTCTACACAACCTCAAGCATGAATCTCAGATCTCTTGTCACCTGATTTACACTGCCTCTCAAGTCATTCGTGCCCACAATCATCTCATCCACCCTTTCACTCTGCTTAATTGCCATAGTCGCACTTTCTATCATGTGAATACATGCATACATATATATATATATATTATTATTATTATTACATGACACTTCAAGGGAGTCCAAGGACTCATTGTGGGAGGGCACACTACTCTACTTCGCTAAAAAGGATGCGAGGACATCTCATCCTCTCCACTACTATTTAATTCTTCAACTATGACACTACTACCATCAATGCCATCTATCGCTCATCATCACCACCAACAACAGCATTTTTTGTCTGTAAATTGTGTGTGTTCTGAAGGCCGATTTGTCTGTGTGCAGGATGATGTGAACATAGCGCTCTCTCAATCATTAGCTTTCAAAAGAACCAAATCCTCAGTTAACCAATCCTTGAAACGGTTAGTATATCATGTGACTCCTAGAAGAGCACTATGTAACCAGACACTCAGTTAATCATATCCTCAGTTAATAGACTGGCATATTAACTTTCAAATTCAATGCAAGAATCAAGATATTACTGTATATGACACACATGCGTGCAAGTGCACGCATTTGAGTGGATGGGTGGGTTTCATGTGCATGCATATTACATACATACACATGTATGTATGCAATATGCATGCACATATTATGTGCATATAATGTTTCTATCATAATGTTTATATGCACATATGTGTGAATGCAAACATTATGATAGTATGCATATTATCATTCATTACATTTCAACTACCAAAGGTTATGCATCTGTTTGCTAACAACATGGCTTGAATAATGAAACGATCATAAATAAACAAAAGAAGAACAGTTAGTATGTATATTTTAACAGAATTAATCATTTTACAGCCTTTTAGACAGTACAGTTATAAGCAATCAAAATGAGATTGCAGCCTTTCAAACAGATCTGTCATCACAAAGACCACTATAAAACAAAGAGAAGTTGACAAAACTGAGATGAGCTCTACATATATAACACAATCAACAAAGATTTCTACATGATTCATATAATAACAAACCTAGCAACAAGCAACAGATGAAAAGTGAAAGTACCAAATCACAAAGATAAAAGTAAATATAATTAAGCATTCAATGAGGTAACAGTTAGATTTATGTACAATTCACAATAAAGCTACCATAAAAGTAATTATTTTATAACAATACTAGAATACATAACTGGAACATTTTTTGTGACATTTTCTATAAGAATGCATCATTCTTATTGAAAACTATTTCTCACAAAGATCAGGCTTAAGAGGTTTTTTTTTTTTTTTTTTTTTTAATTTTTTTTTTTTAATAGCAGTTGGAATGATTAATTAAAATTATTTTGTATCCATAAAAATAGTGTAGTAAATATCTTCTGTAAAAGATCCAAAGATCTCCTGTTAACTGAGGCACATTTATAACAACAGACCATTAGTGATAAGATATATATATGTTTATGATACTGCCTCTTTCGTTAGATGGATTGTCTCATATTTGGTGCCGATTCCTTCCTAGTTGGGAGTAAAAATATAATTATTTTAAATTTCAAATGCAAATACATAAAAAAATATTTAACATATTTGAAAAAAAAATAGTGTTGATAATGAATGAAGAAAACATATGAAGCACATCTAATTGGCAGAATCTAGGCAAGAAAAACAGAAGCTGGTTTAAATGTTTCTCTCTCATTCTCTTTCTCTCTCCCATCCCAAAAATAGTTTTTTTTAGAGCTAAGATTCATTCTACATGCATCAAGAAAAAACGTTTCTTTAAGATATATTATTTATTTATTTTTTGCCTGAAGACCTTGCATAAATCAAGAGTAGTTATCTCATAGGAATAAATGTAGAGTTGAGGAGGAGTTATGTTCTCAAAGTACATAAATTTACAACTATTGTAGCATATTTCTGTTTTAAATGTGCTAATTTTATTAATTAATATCATGATTTTTTATTACATTATTTTCTCATAATAATCAAAAATACTTCATGCCTTAGCAGAGGCAATAGCTTCATAGGTACAATTACATCAGTTTTGATGATGTAGCCAAGTTGTCAGCACTTCTATTATCAATGTCTGAAGTTATATTTAAAGGTGTTCCTATTTTAATGCTGGTTTTTTTTTTCTTTTTTTTTTTCTCAGCACTATCTATAATATTTTGCAGAGTGATCTCTTTTTATTATTATTTTTTTATATTTTTAATATTTAAAAATATTATTATATTTTTAAATTTATTATTAATTTATTTCTAAATTAATAATAAATAATCCAGCAACAAGCAACAGATTAAAAGTGAAAGTACCAAATGACAAAGACAAAAGTAAACATAATTAAGCATTCAATGCAGGAACAGTTAGATTTATGTATCACAATAAAGCCACCATAAAATATATGGTATGGATTTCATAGAACTTTATCACATCTAATTTTTGTTTCACAGTTATTGATTTTTGGGTGAATTTTTCATCACCAGCATTGGCATCACTTAACGAAGGCTTTGATGATATTGTTATGGGATATAAAAAAGATTTCAAATTATAATCATATACAGAAATGGGATGATAACAGCAGTATTCTCTGTGGTTATCAGTGTGGTTTTCTTAAAGGGAGATCACTTATGGACTATAACAAGATGACAAATTATTAAGGGAGATGCATACACAGTTGTATACTTGGATTTTGCAAAAGCTTTTGATAGATTGCAACATGACAAGCTGTTAAATAAATGTATTAAATGAATGTGTTAAATAAATAAATATGATTGGATAACAGACTTCTGTGTTGGATCAGTGACTGGCTGTTAGATAAGTATCAAAACCAGTGGTATAGTAGCTAGAGCCTTTGTGCCTGGGACGGTCCTTGAGTTTGCCACCCCTCTCAATACTACAAAAAGTCAAAATGACGTATAGGGAAATAAACAATTTTTGAAGCAAAACTTTAATTTCAACATTATAAAATGTTATTTTTCTTGCTTTTCTGTTAGCAGAAATTGTCGATGACATTGTCAAAGTCTATTTCATAGTAATGTATGTAATTCTTAATCAATTTTAATTAGAAAAACTCCTCTCACAACCAGCAACACTTAGAGCAATTGTGAGGAAAATTCGCTGTACATTACAATAGTTGGAACTGAGTTCTCGAGACTGTATTTTAGAATTAACTGCAAAAGTTCAAAGTGTTTCCCGGGGCAGACCCCCCCCCTCTAGCTACGCCTTTGATCAAAACGTTGTATATGGGTACAGTATCACAAAAGAGAAAGGTCACTAGTAGTGTGCTGCAGGGGTCAGTTTTGGGACCATTGTTATTCAATTTGTATATTGATCATACTGGGATGAATTTAACTAGTGATATGCAGCTGTTTTCAGATGATGCAAAATTGGGGAGAGCAATGCAGAGTCAAGCAGATGTTATGGCCTTAAGGAGGACTTGAATAGCTTGCATGAATGGACAGGTAAGTGGAACTGTCCATTCAATGTTGCAAAGTGTAAGGTTTTGAAATTTGGTAAGCAACGATGGGATGTATACACTTAGTGGGGAAAGTTTATAGAAGGTAGAGGAGATGAGTGATCTGGGAGTGGTAGTGGTAGACACACCACCACCACTCCCAAGGGGTGAAATTCGGGAGCCACACGATTGGATAATGACAATGATGCAGAGGACTCTGACATGCAGAAATAAAGAGGTTATGATGCCACTGTGTAAGGCCTTGATCAGGCCTCATATATTGGTGAACTCTCGGTTAGTGAGTAAAAGTAATTACTAAGGAAAGAGCCAAAAAATGTAAAATTACATAGGCAAAGTTGATACTAGATCCAACATTATTTCAATGCCAAATGTTTGTAGAAACTATGAAAGTTTCGTAAATTGACATTATGCCAAGAATACAATCCTTGGCATAATGTTGGATCTAGTATCCACTTTGCCTACGTAATTTTATATTGCCCAAATGAAGCCTTTTGGTTCTTTCTTTAGTAATTACTCTTATGAACCGACTGAGAGCTCAGTTACAAAAAATACATTTCTCTGACATTTTGATTTCCTTAGTACTGAACAAGAGTTTTTGCTCTCTTAAGGTTTCTGCCTGGTCTTTGAAGAGAACCAACATGTTCGAAACAGTTTTCAGGCCAACGAAACTTTTATCAAATGCACTAATAAAAGGTGAATATATGGATGCTTTGGGCAGCTCTTGTGTCTTTTAAGTAGTGTAAGCTAAAGCAACTCTTGAATGTTTGAATGTTGAGGATTGTATTCTTGTAAGCTCTCAGGTCAACTTACAAAACTTTCATAGTTTCTACAAGCATTCAGCTTTGAAATAATGTTCGAATACTATCCACTTTGCCTATGCAATTTTAAAATTTAGGAAACAAATTTTAAAACCTTACATTTAGTAACAATGAACTGGCATTCCTACTCCCATGCCCATTCACTCAATCTATTCAAGTCTTCTTGTAAGGCCACATCTGCTCTACTCCTCAGAGTTCATCCCTGTCACTCCTTGATCTTGAAGCTCTGAAGATCCCTTGAATTTTCCTCATCAGGAAAATCAAGGAGATCCCATTTTGATATTGTTACTCTACAAGATTTGAGTGTTTTATTAGGTGTTATTGTGACTGGAATTCCACCCATTGATGTTGATGTTGCTCTGAGCAGTTTTTCTGAGTTGCTGACATAATGTTTCCAGAAGGATATCGCTAAAACTTTCTTAACAGTTTTGGGAGATCTTGCCAGTCCTTCTAAATCTTTTGAATAAAGAAGAATGACATTTTCCCTATTGGCTTTTCATCTATTGCATGAATGATGATAAATGCTGGTATATTTATACTGGTGTCACATCTTTTGTTTCTTACTTTTGTTACCAAATGATGTGTCCACAGTGTGAGTACTTTGTTGGGACCTTGTGAGGGTCCCTGAGAAATCTGAGGATGATGATCATGTTCAAAGTATATTTTGTTTCGCATCAGGGCTCCCTACCCACCACAAAGCACTCATGGATGCTCAGTTACTGTCAAGCAATGAATGTGCTCACAAGTGGAATGCCATGGTAGCACCAGTGCAAGACTTGGGGCTCCATTCTCAGACCATGAGGTAGGAAACTTCCAGTGTTGCAGTAGGAAACTTTCAGGTGCACAGTGTTGCAATTGCAACACTGTTGACCCTTGCAAACAAGCTAGCCAACTGATCCTGGCCAAACCATCCAGGACTTGTCGATGTAGAGGCCAAATTAGTGCAAGACTACAAGAATTCCCTTTCCTGGATGTCCATGTCACAGCACTGAAGCAGGGCATTTAGATCCCAGTGATGGTGATCTGGAAGACAGGATAGCATAAAAAAAAAATGAAAAGTAGAGCAAAGAATATGGAGAAAAAAGGCAAAGTAAAAGAAGAAGAATGAAAAGGCCAGGACCATTAGTACTGCATTCTAAATAGGTGTCCCACAGAGAGGGGATATTTTAGGAATGAATTGCAGTTGTAGCCATCTGCATAATACACGCTGTCATGTGGTTTATTGCATCACTGACAGGATATGAGCTGACTGTCACAAAATTATACTGTGATAAAGTAGAGGTGAGCCAGTATGAGCAGATAGTTCAGTCAATGGCAGTGAAGGTTCAAGTAGGCATGTGGAAGGTGTTGCTTCCATTGTTCAAGAGGGACAGATTGCTGTTATTGAACATACACTCAACAACTCTTCCTTCTGATGTTTGTGCAGACACTAGCCCTATATAGTGTTATGTCCCCAATTTAAATCCCCATTAGATATAAGGAGATGGTATCTACAATATGACATCATCAAGGTCATCCTGAGAGATATCTGTTGCAGAAGGAAGGAAGGTAGATGCAGCTTACTGTTATCACAGTTCTGACAGAGTGTTGGATGGCAACTGCTTCTATATTGTTATTTGGTGGAACTTGTTAGAAACGGGTGTGATTACTCATTAGGATGGTGAATCTTATGTGGGTAGGCTCATCCCTTATCATGTCCTTATAAATAATAATTACATTTTCGTAATTTGGATTATCAGCAGCTTTTAGTACATTTCCTTGTAGGCAAGCGCATACTAGCATGTACTCCTGCAAGATAGCCTTGTTGTTACCGATGCTTTGTCAGAATCCACGACAGTTCGATTGTATAAATGTTTTCATTATTTCTTTTTGGTGATATCATCAGAATTCGTATGTTGAGAGGTTTTATTGTCATTAATCTTGGATTTTTTTTTCTTCTCTTGTGGACAGCCAGTGCCTCATTTCTTCTTCATCAGGCAAAATATCCAAGACGACATCATGCTGTACTCCCTCTAGGTTACTTGGTATATTAATTGTTTCTTCCTGTGGGGGAGCAGATGTATCATGTTATCTGTTAACAGACCATCTATTAAAGGATCCAGAAGCATGTCTCTGAACCTCTATGCTGCAAGTTCCGTTAATTTTTTTAGAAGAGGATTTTCATGTAGTGGAACCATTTTTGACATGTTCTCAGGAGTGAATCCTTATTGATTTTCCTCTTTGATTTGTTCTAAGGAGATAGTAAGGCAGTCATATCATTCTGGGATGTTGCACTTGTGAGAAGAGCCTGACATGTGTCACCATCCTTACCGACACTTTCTTTACAGTTACCTTCTTAGCATAAAAGGCACTAGCAGATGTTGTTGGTACACTGTTGTGGTATACTGCCTCTTTGCCTTCTGATAGATGATGCAGCGCTCCGTTTTTTCTTTTTTTTTTTTGGATCTCCTTCCACCTTTGCCTCAGGAGTATGCTGGGTGGTCACACTCACAGTTAGAGCATTTTGTGTTTTGCTCTTAGTCTTTATTCTCATGATCTTTACTGCTGCATCAGGCAGAGATAGCAGAACAATGACAGGCAGTTTGAGAATGACCATATTTCTCACATTTAAAGCAGTGCAAAGGGGGACTTCAGTGCAGATCTCTGGTTGGGAACATCAAGGAGGTTGCACTTCAATATTATACCTCCAGAAAAGTTTAAGATCCTACTGTTAAAACCATTACTTACCATTAAAAATAAATTAACATGTAGAGAGAACACATAAGCCTTTTTCATGCATATTTAGGTAAAATGTTTAGTGAAGATGGCACATTAAATATAGAAATAGACAGCAGAATAAGGAAAACTGGTATGGTCAAGTGAATAAATTTATATGGAATAAGAGAGAAATCAGCAGTATACAAGACAGTTTTCAAACCAATTTTAACTTATGAATCTGAGAGCTGGATTAGAAATAAAACTTGATCAAAGACTAGAGACTACAGATATCAGAGTCTGAGAAAAATTACAGTGATTAGGAGTGATCAGATGGCATCAATGGCAGTATCATTAAAAAATGAGGATATGACGAAACAACTTGACATTGTTAGCAGAGTTAATCTCAGGTGGTATGGCCACTTAAACAGAATGGGAGAGAAAAGGTTGCAAAGTGAGTATTTTTTGGTCAGAATAGCGTGAAAAAAAAAAAAAAAAAAGAGGAAAGCCAAGATCTGGGTAGGCTGATACAGTGAAAAGTACTTTAGAAAGGAAAAATACAAGATCTGATAATATAACATATAACAGACTATTCAGAGGAAATTTTCAATAGAAAGTTAGTAATGGTGCAACTTTTTCATGTATTACCATCATAATAATACACACTCCGAACATGTCAAGAATTTGATGATAATGATGATGATGATGATGAGAGCAGTTAGAATTAAAGAAAGCACAGGAAGATTGCTTGATGTAAAATCACACATATTCAAAGATGCGAGACAAGGGTGCACTTCATGCTTCACTTTTATTCATCATCTACATATATATACACATGCATACTGAAAGAAAGTGTCATGAAACCTGATATCAGAATTGAAGTTATCAAACTTACTATTTTCTTTATGCAGATGATATTGAACTATGAAATAAATCTAGTGCAAGTCTCCAGGATTCTTTAACTAAAACGAATAACACTAACCATTTTGGTGTAAAACTTAATTAAATGACCAAAACTATAAAAATAGGCAGGAACATGAAACACTTTGGATGCATTCTCTATCCTCAAACCATGTAGTACTGCATTCTAAATGGAGAAAACCTATAGGACAAATAAAATATTTCATCTTTTTAGGCACACTTTTAACTCAGGGGCTCATTTTAGTGAGTACGGACGTGGCAAACCCGAGGTACCTGATGTTGGACCATGCCTTACTTCATGTAATATACATCTGTTATATTATCTATAGACTGGTCCCTCCTCTTCCTTCCTTGCTTCTTTCTTTCTTCTCTTCTTGCTCCTTCCCCATGAGTGCTATTAGAGTATTCAAGGGCTAGGGGTGAATCTTTCCTATTTTGCTGTGTTATTTCGTCTTATGCAAACAGGGTAGTACTAATAGGGCATTACCAAACACTAACATGGTCAGGTCATCAAACAATGGTCACTCAGCATCGTCCATCGCGCAGGCTACCAAGGGATGCATTCGGGATTTAGGCAGAGGGACCTGTTCGAAAAATATGTTACATTCTCCCTTAGACACCACTCCTCAGCACTCTGCTAGAGGAAACTCCATCAATAAGCCCACTACCTGTTTGGGGAGGTGTTTAGGGGCAGTGCAAAGAATTGGTTCTGCAAAAGGATGGAAATGGCAATGACAACGACACCAGACTATGGTTTTAGGCATCTGGAACATCTTCTCTCTGACAGGAAAGGAGAAGAAACTGGTCGAGGAAGCCAAGCACTACCAACTAGATTTAGTCGGGCTTTCTTTGACCAAGAGGAGAGGCTCTGGAACTGTCGACCTGGATGAGGGGTGGAAGCTCTACTACTCTGGTGTGAGCCCGACAATGTCTGCTTAGGCAGGTGGGAGGATACTCACAAGCCCCCCGGCTGTCAGACTGTGTTGCTGAGTGGATCCCATTGGGGGGGGGGGGGGTATGTGTGTGTTAAGGCTCCAGATGAAAAACCATGACTTGGTTGTGGTGCAAGCCTATGCACCTAATCTGGAGTCAGAATGCTCTGCCTTCCTAGAGAAAGTGGATGCTGCTTTTGACAGGGTGGCAGACATGGAATCAGTCCTGCTAATAGGAGACTTCAAAGTACATGTTGGAACAGATGACCAGACGTAGAGGGGGGGGGGAGGAATGGAGACCATGACCTTAACACAAATGGGTTGAAATTATTGGACTTCTGCTGTACTAACAGCTTGTCCATAATGAATACCTTCTTCCAGCACCGAGAGGTCCATAAGTATACCTGGTACAGGGATACACTTGAACAAAGGTCTTTGATTGACCTATTTATAGTCTCAGCAGACCTATTTTCCTCAGTGCTGGATGTTCATGTGAAAAAAGGGGCAGAACTGTCAACTGACCACCACCACCTTGTTGTCTGCACTCTACAGCTTCAGAAACCAGATATTACCATCAACGCTGGTAGACCTTAGCAGCTATACCACATGAAATGGGAGGCATTGGAAAATGAGGCTGTGAGAAAGAATTTTACAGGTGACAATTCCTCCAGGTTCAAATAGATTCCCAAGCATACTGCAGATGTTGAGGAGGAGCGGGAGCTATTCAGAACTGCTGTCACTGCTTCGCTCATGCTGTGGCAGAAAGCGGATCGGCGTGGCAACGGGCAGTAAGAAAAGGACACCTTGGTGGAACCAAGAGGTCCAAAAAGCAGTCCAAGTAAAAAAGGAGGTCTACCTAACATGGCTTAGGGTCAGGTCATCTGAGATGCATTTCCAGTACACTGAGGCATGAAAAGCTGCTGCTGAGGCAGTAAAGACAGCAAAACAGAAAGCTTAGGAATCTTTTGAAGAAAGATTAGACTCATTCCATGCAAATGCTAATAAAGTATTCTGGCAGACCATTGGCCGCCTTTGAGGGAGGAAATCGTGCACAGCAAGGGCAATTAAGGCCTATGACGGTGCACTTTTAACAACCGAGAAGGATATCCTCCACAGATGGAGGGAATACTTTGAGAGCCTTCTTAACCCAGGTGGCCCAGCAGTTGTGGACATCCAAGAGGTGCAGATCGGGGCGATGACTAGTCTCACTGCAGAAGAGGTCCATTTAGCAATAAAATCGTTAAAATTGGGCAAGGCTGCTGGTGATAATGAAATTCGCCTGAAATGCTAAAAGCCTTAAATCGAGAAGTCGTTCTTTGCCTGACTCGAGTGTGTCAGGCTGCTTGGATATCTGGGCGAACACCAAAGCAATGGCAGACAGGCATAATAATACCAGTCTTCAAGAAGGGAGACCAGAGAGATTGTAGCAACTATCGTGGCATCTCTCTCTCTCTGCTCAGCCTGCCTGGGAAGGTATATGCTAGGTGCTTGGAAAGAAGGTTCAGGAGCATAGTTGAGTCAAAGTTACAGGAAGAACAATGTGGCTTTCGTCCTGGTAGAAGCACAACTGACCAAATCTTCACTTCAAGGCAAGTCTTCAAGAAATCTTGGGAATATGCCAAGAATGTCTACACATGTTTTGTGGACTTAAAGAAGGCATATTACCCGGTTCCTTGGGATAAGCTTTGCCAAGTAGTACAGGAGTACAGAGTGGATAGTGAATTATTAGCTGCCATCAAGTCCCTGTATGAATGCCCGGAGTTTTGTGTCAGGGTAAACAGCACATAGTCTGAACCTTTCACGGTCTCTGTTGACCTCCACCAAGGGTGTGTTCTGTCACCCCTCCTTTTCATAATATTTATGGACTGGATTGATAGGCACATCCGAGGCAGCGAGTGTGTCAGAATTGGAAGATGTAGCATTGGACATCTGCTTTTTGCAGATGACCTAGTTCTACTTAGCTCTTCCACAGATGACCTCCAGTGGACCCTGGATAGGTTTGTAGCTGTTTGTGCAGACGCCAGAATGAAGATCAGTGTGGCCAAAACTGAAACATTTGTGATCTCAAGACAACCATCCCAGTGCACTCTAAATGTAAGTGGAGTCCCAATGAGACAGGTGTTGAAGTTTAAATACCTTGGGTCCATATTCACGATTGATGAAAAGTGGGACATAGAGCTAGATACCCGAATTGGCTCAGCAAGCGCAATATTGCGGGAGCTTGGCCGTTCGGAAGTATTGAAGTGGGAGTTAAGCCAGAAGGCAAAGCTGGCTGTCTTCAATACAGTCTATGTCCCCATCCTCACCTATGGTCATGAGAATTGGGTAATGACCGAAAGAATGCGGACACGAATCCAAGCGGCTGAAATGAGGTTCCTTTGAGGGGTTGCAGGGCTAACAAAACTCGACAGTCAGAAGCTCTGCAATTCGGGAAACCCTCAATACTCAACCGCTGCTTCTCCGTGTTGAGAGATCACAGTTACGCTGGTACGGGCACCTGGTCAGAATGCCACAAGAGAGGCTCCCTCAGAAGGCCCTCTTTGCCAAGCCAGAGGGTGGGATGCCACGTGGAAAGCCAAGGAGTCGCTGGATAGATTATATCCAAAACCTTGGGTGGACATGTTTGGGAGTCCCACAGAACATCTGAGTTTGGTGGCAGAGGATCGTGACCATTGGAATTCCTCTTGCAGCTGCTGCTCCACAAATCAATTAGGAAAGGTGGTCCTTGAAGATGTATGTCTGTAGGCACACTTTTTAATGAAGATGGCAAATTAAATATAGAAATAGACAATAGAATAAGCAAAGATGGTATGGCAAGTAGCCAGATGAATAAATTTATATAGAAAAGAAATAATTAGCCAACACACTAAACTAGAAGTATATATGTGACAATGTTCAAACCAATTTTAACTTATGGATCTGACTCTGGATTACAGATAAAACACTTGATTAAAGATTGGAGACCACATATATCAAAGTTATGTGAAAAATTAGGAGAGTGAACAGATGGCATCAATGGCAGAATCATATTAAAAAATACAATATTATTAATACAGTTGACATTGTTAGCATTCCAGAATGTATAAGAGCCAATCTAAGGTTTTATGATCATTTAAATAGAATGGGAGAGGAGAGGTTACCAAAACATTATTTGATGCCAAGATGGCAGGAATGAAACTCAGTGGAAGATCAAGATCTAGGCAGATTTTGATGCAGGCAGAATGCCAAAAGACCGATATATAAGATCTGATAATATTGGAGTGCTGATTAATGAATAATATGAACTTAATCATGCAATACTGTCATAGTATCCCATACATCCTTTGAGTGTACATAGCAATAAATTAATTATTATTATTATTATTACATAACACCTCCAGGGAGTACAAAGACTCACTGAGGGAGGGTACCTACTCAACAACTCTCCGTCTCCACCACTCCACCAACCGCAACTACCTTCATCATTTACACCAATGCCATCTATTGCCGATTACCACCACTAGTATTTTCACTGACAAACATCCATGCCCACGGCGGGATTCGAACCTGCAGCCTTTTTTGGCTGGAGAGTGGATGCGATAACCACTCGGCCAACCAGGCCGGTATTATGGGTTACAACTTGATGTGACATCATCCTCTCTCTCTCTCTCTATATATATATATATCTGTATCAATCAGGAATATACTTCTGTATGCTTCTGTGAAGGTAAAATGGCAATGAAATTAGAATTAATTTCTTGTCCAGCAAAATGACTTGTTAATATTAAAAGGTAACAAAAATTTTAACAAGTACTGGCAAAGTATTACAAGGTACTTTTGTAATACTTGTTTGCAAGTATGCAATACTAATAAAAAAATAAGCATGTCAGCAGACAGTGGATAAAAATTGACCATTTCATAGAATGAAGGTAAAATATCCTTCTGTAAACTTGACCAAAATGTACATACTGCAGACTGGAGTATGCCTACAATGCATGTATATATTATTTTTTTATTTTCTCTATTAACTGATTTTATTAATTTATTTGCAAATATGGTAGTTTTACTATTATTATTATTATTATTCAGGCATCCGTGGAGTCAAGAGACTCATCGTGGGAGGTCCTTCCTAGGAAACACAAAGTCTATCATACCACTCCTTTAACTCATTGACCATTCTTGCTCTCACCACTCTATCAGGCAATGCATTCCACGGTTCCACCACCCTCCATGCAAAGAAACCACTCCTCACCCTGTTGGAAGTTTTTTTCCCACTTGGTTAGATTATAATAAATTTAGTTTAATCCTTTATCCAAGTGTAAGCAAACAAAGTTTGTGCCTGAAGTATCATCAGGACTGAGGCAACTTGTGGTAAAGGTGGACTAAGCTCTCATCATTCTTAGTATCTCCCATAATTCAAAGCACATCTCCTGGCAGACACATATATATAATGCTATGCATTAAGGGCAGGGCCACTACCCAGACCAGTTTCAACCTTTATTGAAGTCTCGTCAGTGGAAGCCAGACCCAGAGGTGGTAATACTAAGGTGGAAGCAATGGAGAAGTCATATTTACCTATACGAGTTGTATGAGACATCTTTATATGAATAAAGATGTCTCGTATTATTATTAAATTACTCTGGATTTAGAGAAAGATGTTGGAAGTTTTTTTTCCACTTAGTTAGACTATAATAAATTTAGTTTAATCCTTTATCTGAGTGTAAGCAAACAAAGTTTGCACCTGAAGTATCTTCAGGACTGAGGCTGCTCGTGGTAATGATGGATTAAGCCCTCATCACTTGTCTTGGTATCTCCCATAATGCAAAGCACATCTCCTTGCAGATATGTATATAATGCTATGCATTATATACATAGCATTATATACAAAATCACAAAAATTATTAATTTTTATTTATATATTATTAATTTCTTCTAGAAAGAGCCACCAACCTCTAGACTGACTGAACGCCCCCAAATGCTTCTGATCCCACTATAGCCCCCCCCTCCAGACGGCTTCAGCACCCACTGGGGGGGGGGAAGTACCGCCCACTTTGGGAACCTATGAGCTAGATAGATGGGCAAATAAATGGGGGTTTCGGTTTAATGCAGCAAAATGTAAGGTCTTGAGGTTTTGGAAACATCGATGGGATGCTGCATACTCTATGGAAGGAGTTATACTGGAGGAAGTAGGGGAGACAAGAGATCTGGGGTTGATGATTGATAGAAACCTGAAATTTAGGGGACATATTGCAAAGATGATGAAAGTAACACAGAGGATTGCTGCAATAATGAGAAGGACACCGACCTGCAGAGTTAAAAGGGTTATAATTCCGTTGTATAAGACACTGATCAGACTACACTTTGACTATTGTTCTCATATTTGGTCCCCAGGATTTGAAGGGGATAAATTAACTGCGGAAAGGGTACAAAGGCAGATAACAAAGATGGCTTCAGGACTGTATGTTAGTTATGAGGATCGGCTGAGGGAATGTGGACTGCAGAGTTTCGTGGATAGAAGAAGGAGAGGTGATATGATTGAGACTTTTAAACTGTTGAGAGGTGGTTACAGGGTTAACACTGGGGAGGTCTTTCGCTTGGTTGAACAGCGGGAAGGAGTGATGAAAAGAGGCCATCCCTGGAAGTTATGAAAGGAAACTGTTTGCAAGAGGGTGAGGAGTGGTTTCTTTGCAATCAGGGTGGTTGAACCATGGAATGCATTGCCTGATGGAGTGGTGAGAGCGAGAACAGTCAATGAGTTTAAGGAGTGGTATGATAGACTTTGTGTTTCTTAGGGGGGGGTCTCCCCTCGATGAGTCTTGATAGACTTTGTGTTTCTTAGGAAGGACCTCCCACGATGAGTCTTTTGACTCCATGGAGGCCTGGATAATAATAATAATAATAATATCTACAAAATAGCTGTGTTTCTCTCAAGTAAATATCTTCTTCATTAGTGACTTATATCCTCAGGTTATGTTTGTGAGAAGTCTTGTAGATGAGAGCTTATTTTATCTTCCTTAGCTAATGAAATGGGAATTATCTGGTACTATTTTTTTTGTCAATAGAAGGAGTGTGGACGGAAGTATTAGTCATCGAACACTACTATGTCAATAGATTAATTAAAGACTAAACAGAGCTATTTTTGTCTACATATGATTGTTTCATAAAATGATATATTGCTAGGTACAGTGGCACCCTTTGCAAATTCATAGCTACACATTTTTTTAATTGTAACAATTCCAATTGCTGGCAAAATATGCTATCACTGGCATCTTGGAAGCTACCCAATGCCATGGCATTTATACACCTCTGGCTAGGTAAGAGAATCTATCTTAAGTAGTCCCCCCCCCCCCAGAAAACTCAAGTTCTTCTTCTTCTTCTTTAGCTTGCTGAACATCTAAGGATTTTTGGATGTGCCAAGGCATCCACAGTCTACCGTTAGGTTGCTTTCCATCAGGCTTGATCTTGAATGATTGTTTGGCCATTCTCTCCACACCCATTCTTTCCACAGGTCCATGCCATCTCAATGTGTATGCTCTAATCTCATCAACTAGAAGTGGGAATCTATAGAATTCACATAGTTCTTGATTATGTCTTCTTCTCCATTCACCTGTTGTGTCATCTTTTACAGGTCCAGACTTTTCTGATGATTTATTTTCAAAGATCTACAACACTTGGTCTGTTATACTCCAGGTTTCTTCTTCATATAAAACAATAGGTCTAATGATTGTCTTACATATTTCTGTTTTAACTCTTGCAAGATAAAATTGTGGACAATATAAATGACATGATCTATTGGAGGCATGAATTCTAGCTTTTATTTCTGTACTAATTTTATTATCTCAAGTAATCTATTTATGTTCAAAGATATCTGAAGGAGGGGGACACTTAAATTTCAGGTTATCAATGGTAAAATGGTAATTTTCCCCTTGATTGTGATTTCTGAATACATTTAATATTTAGTTTTATCCTTCTTTTCATAGTGAAGAATTTATGGAGACACAACACATGTGTTAGAAAAATTACTTTACTTAACATTAAGAAAGTAACATTTGATGTTTTGACTTCTATGTTGCAGTCATCATCAGAAAAACATACATCTGTACAGGACACAAGCTAGATGAAAATACAATACACAAAAGTAAGATGAATCTAAATGGTTGTTAATCATTTACCCTAGCCTGACCTCTGGTGGGAAAAATTATAATTTAAAATAAAATAATAATAAATAAATAAATAAAGTATAATATACGTATATATATTTAAAAAATTTTAATGAATAGAACCGAGGTTTAAATAAAAAACTTTAATTACACTACTAATTTCGTCGACTTCATCAGGTGTGAGATAAACATATAAATACCAGTAACTAATCTAAATGAACTGGATTTTTTTTAAAACATAGAGTAACGCATCTAATACTGAAAAGAATAAAGGCTAGAGTTTAAATAGAAGAATGAACTCTGACTGTATCATTATGCACATGCACGTATAAGGTCTCGAGAGTGCCAATATTGAATGATTGAGCTGTAGCTAAGGTTGTTATTAATATGGACGGGATTGATAACTATCTCCTTAGCCTCTAAAATTCTTCTCTCTAACTTGTCACAATATCGGTGTATGTTGACAGTTTCAGCCCCCATCCATGACAGTATGAAGACATCACTACTTCTAAGGGCAGCATTTCTTTGCCATATATCAGTTCTTTATCCACAAAATTGGCTAAAATTCTGAAGAAATATAATATCAAGATGTTCTGCACAACCCTATCTAAACTTTGTTCCATCTTAAGTCATCCTAAAACTAAATACAATAATCTTAAATATCCTGGTGTTTATAAGATTCTTTGCGAATGCGGTAAGCCATGCTTCGAACAAATGGAAAATCTATTGTACTCCTTTTAGAGGAACACCAGAGAGACATTACCTACAACAGAACTTGAGCCAGTGCCTTGTCCAGTCATGTGTTATTTTCAGCGAACTCAAATGATGAAGGTTTTCCACATCAAATTCTTTGGGAAGAAACTGTCAATGTACACCGATGTTGTGACGAGTTAGAGAGAAGAATTTTAGAGTCTCAGGAAATAGTTATCAATCCTGTCCATACTAATAACAACCTAAGCTACAGCCTACCAGACTCTCACAGCTCAACCATTAAATATTGGCGCTATCGAGACCTTATACGCATTCATGCATATAAGGTCTCTTCCATTTCAACTCTAGCCTTTATTCTTTTCAGTGTTAGACATACGTTACTCTATGTTTTAAAAAAACTAATTTTTTTAGATTGGTTGCTGGTATTTATATGTTTATCTCAGACCTCATGAAGTCTAGATTTAAACGAAACTGGTAGTGTAATTAAAGTTTTTTTTATTTAAACCTTGATTCTAATTATTAAAAAAAATTTAAATATGATATCAAACCGACTAAATATGTTACAGTCTCCCTTAGACACCACTCCTCAGCACTCTGCTAGAGGAAACTTCATCAATGGGCCCGTCCCCCGTTTGGGGAGGTGTTTAGGGGCAGTGCAAAGAAATGGTTCTGCAAAAGGACGGAAATGGCAACGAAAACGACATCAGACTATAGCTTTAAGCAACTGGAACATCTTCTCTCTGACAGGGAAGGAGTTGGAACTGGTTGAGGAAGCCAAGCGTTACCGGCTAGATTTAGTCGGGCTTTCTTCGACCAAGAGGAGAGGCTCTGGAACTGTCGATCTGGATAAGGGGTGGAAGCTCCACTACTCTGGTGTGAGCCCGACAATGTCTGCTCAGGCGGGTGTGGAGATACTCACAAGCCCCCAGCTGTCAGACTGTGTTGCTGAGTGGATCCCATTGGGGGGATGGGTATGTGTGTTAAGGCTTCAGATGAAAAACCATGATTTGGCTGTGGTGCAAGCATATGCACCTAATCTAGAGTCAAAATACTCTGCCTTCCTAGAGGAAGTGGATGCTGCTTTTGATAGGGTGGCAGACATGGAATCAGTCCTGCTAATGGGCGACTTCAACATATGCATTGAAGTCGCCCATCAGTCCTGCTAATGGGCGACTTCAATGCATATGTTGGAACAGATGACCAGACATGGAGGGGTGTGGTTGGGAGGAACGGTGCCCCTGACCTTAATGCGAATGGGTTGAAATTATTGGACTTCTGCTGTACTAACAGCTTGTCCATAATGAATACCTTCTTCCATCACCAAGAAGTCCATAAGTATACCTGGTACAGGGATACACTAGAACAAAGGTCTCTGATTGACTTTATAGTCTCAGCAGACCTATTTTCCTCAGTGTTGGACGTTCGTGTGAGAAGAGGGGCAGAGCTGTCAACCGACCACCATCTTGTTGTGTGCACTCTACGGCTTCAGAAACCAGATGCTACCATCAATGCTGGTAGGCCTAAGCAGCTATACCGCGTGAAATGGGAGGCATTGGAAAATGAGGCTGTGAGGAAGAATTTTGCAGATGAAATTTCCTCCAGGTTCAAAGAGATTCCCAAGCATACTGCAGATGTTGAGGAGGAATGGAAGCTGTTCAGAACAGCTGTCACTGCCTCTGCACTCTCATGGTGTGGCAGAAAGCGGCTCGGCGTGGCAACGGGCAGTGAGAAAAGGCCACCTTGGTGGAACCAAGAAGTCCAAAAAACTGTCCGGGCAAAAAAGGAGTCCTACCTAACATGGCTTAGAGTCAGGTCACCTGAGATGTGTTTGCAGTATGCTGAGGCACGAAAAGCTGCTGCTAAGGCAGTAAAGACAGCAAAGCAGAAGGCTTGGGAATCCTTTTGGGAAAGATTAGATTCATCCTATGCAAATGCAAACAAAGCATTCTGGCAGATCATCCGCCGCCTTCGAGGGAGGAAATCGTGCACGGCAAGGATAATTAAAGCTTCTGATGGTGCAATTTTAACAACCGAGAAGGATATCCTCCACAGATGGAGGGAATACTTAGAGAGCCTTCTTAACCCAGGTAGCCCAGCAGTTGTGGACATCCAAGAGGTGCAGATCGGGGCAATGACTAGTCTCACAGCAGAAGAGGTCCATTTAGCAATAAAATCGCTAAAATCGGGCAAGGCTGCTGGCGATGATGAAATTCGGCCCGAAATGCTAAAAGCCTTAAATCGAGACGGTGTTCTCTGGCTGACTCGAGTGTGTCAGGCTGCTTGGATATCTGGGCGAGCACCAAAGCAATGGCCGACAGGCATAATAATACCAGTCTTTAAGAAGGGAGACCAGAAGGATTGCAGTAACTATCGTGGCATCTCTCTGCTCAGCCTGCCTGGAAAAGTGTATGCTAAGTGCTTGGAAAGACGGTGCAGGAGCATAGTTGAGTCAAAGTTCCAGGAAGAACAATGTGGCTTTCATCCTGATAGAAGCACAACTGACCAAATCTTCACTTTAAGGCAAGTCTTTGAGAAATCTTGGGAATATGCCAAGAATGTCTACACATGTTTTGTGGACTTGGAGAAGGCGTATGACTGGATTCCTCGGGATAAGCTTTGGCAAGTAGTACAGGAGTATGGAGTGGATAGTCAACTATTAGCTGCCATCAAGTCCCTGTATGAATGCCCAGAGTTTTGTGTCAGGGTAAACAGCACAAAGTCTGAACCTTTCACAGTCTCCGTTGGCCTCCGCCAAGGGTGTGTTTTATCACCCCTCCTTTTCATAATATTTATTGACTGGATTGATAGGCACAGCTGAGGCAGTGAGTGCGTCAGAATTGGAAAATGTAGCATTGGATGTCTGCTTTTTGCAGATGACCTAGTTCTGCTTAGCTCTTCCACAGATGATCTCCAGCGGACTCTGGATAGGTTTGTAGCTGTTTGTGCAGACGCCAGAATGAAGATCAGTGTGGCCAAAACTGAAACATTTGTGATCTCAAGACAACCATCCCAGTGCACTCTAAATGTAAGTGGAGTCCTAATGAGACAGGTGGAGAAGTTTAAATACCTTGTGTCCATATTCATGAATGATGGAAAATGGGACGTAGAGCTAGATACTCGAATTGGCTTAGCAAGCGCAATATTGCGGGAGCTTGGCCGTTCGGAAGTATTGAAGTGGGAGTTAAGCCAGAAGGCAAAGCTGGCTGTCTTCAATACAGTCTATGTCCCCATCCTCACCTATGGTCATGAGAATTGGGTAATGACCGAAAGAATGCGGACACGAATCCAAGCGGCTGAAATGAGGTTCCTTTGAGGGGTTGCAGGGCTAACAAAACTCGACAGTCAGAAGCTCTGCAATTCGGGAAACCCTCAATACTCAACCGCTGCTTCTCCGTGTTGAGAGATCACAGTTACGCTGGTACGGGCACCTGGTCAGAATGCCACAAGAGAGGCTCCCTCAGAAGGCCCTCTTTGCCAAGCCAGAGGTGGTGGGAGGCCACGTGGAAGGCCAAAGACTCGCTGGATAGATTATATCCAAAACCTTGGGTGGACACGTTTGGGAATCACACCAGAACACCTGAGCTTGGTGGCAGAGGATCGTGACTATTGGAAGTTCGTCTTGCAGCTTTTGCCCCCACAACCCAATTAGGAAGAGTGGGCCTTGAAGATGTATGTATGTATGTATGTATCAAACCGACTAATCTTCAATCAAACATATATATATATATGTTATGGATAAAGTAATAAATCTGGTTATTATTAATAATTACCGGCTAGTGACGTTGCGCTTCGCAACCATATGCCTGGGAAAGGAGTGTCCCTGGTTCGATTCCTCTCGAAGATGTGAGGAACTTGAGGATCTTCCTCAGGCATAGTCAAGTTAGTCGGTCTTGGGCAGTAGGGTTTTTCTGCCAGTTTATCTGGAGTTTATCATCCCGCAAGCAGGCAAACCGGTCCCGTGAACATACGCCTCTACAGCCAAAAATATATCCCCCCAGCGGCAGATCAGGCGATAGGTCGGTTGGGAGTAACAAGTAGTCGCATCTAAGTAACACGCAGACCCTGCATAGGAAGCAGGAATAACACATAGTGAAAGAAGCAGAAGATTAATACAAACCAAATAACGAGGTTAAAGTGAATAATTTACAAGAATTAATCACATGAACCGGTAATTATTAATAATTCCTAGAGGAGTCTGGTAAATGTAATAAAAACATGTTTTATAAAAAATATTTTATTTAATAGCAGAAAAAATAGGAGATAAAATCCTCATTATACGATTATATTGTTGTCCGATTAAAAACAAATTACTCATTTTTGCAGGAAAGACCTCTGTGGCACTTGGAATTACAAAGGATTTCTGACTTTTTACATTTGCAGTGATTTGAGTTACAATGGGCTGTACAACTGCAATATTGGAAACCTTGACCACCTAAATTAGAATTTTTGTGGGCACATTGTCTTAGACTTATCTGAATATAAGGAACTTCATTAACTGAAATAAAAGTTTCCTTACAAATGGTAAATTCATTCCCCAAATAGAGTTGATTTAAAATACCATATTTTGTACCTAATTTATATAGGTTTTCATTCTCAATAGAAATTATAACAGCTATAATATTCCGGTTATTGGTCTTAGCCCTATCTGTATCTGGAATTCTTATCCGAACATTTTCTCCTACATTTGCAATTGGAAATTTAGTCATTGAAAGCCTTAACATTTTTTCAGCTTGCTTCTTAAGTGACTGCTTAGCAGAGTTTCGAGATTCTTGAATTTGCAAAAGAAGTACCTTCCTTACTTTTATCATTATTTTCTAATTCAACATTAGTTATATTTTTTATTTTGTTATCTTCCTTGTCGATCGTTCCTATTTCAGAAGAATGTTGTGTTCCTTCGATTTGGCTAACACTTTTATTTCTGTTTTTGTTTGGATCTCCAACAGATAAGTCTTCACTCGTATCATCTATTTCCACTTCTACATTGTCTCCGTTCTCTATCCTAATACTGCTTTCCCTCTCTGAGATTATCTTCTGACATTAAACATCCTTATTAGTTTGATCTTTTAATATCATCTCAAGATATTCTTCACTTGTGATTTCTGACAAGGTATTGACTGGTAAGTATGTTTTCAAACCTACCTTAGCTTTATAGCCAAGCATAGCTTCATAGGGACTGCAATCTCTTCCAGAGTGATGTGCTCTGCTTTTCATAAATTGAATAAATTTTATCCCTTCCAACCATTTTGTTGTTTTATTTGTATCAAGCCATGTGGATAACATTTTTTCAATGTCTTGGTATCATTACATTTACCGACAATAGTTGGGAAGTATTAATATTTACCGGTTCATTGATTAATTCTCATAAATTATTTACTTTAACCTCGTTATTTGGTTTGTACGGTCCAAGTAATTAATCGGTTTATATTAATAATTATTAGCTATTATTAATACAAACCAAATACCGAGGTTAAAGTAAATAATTTATGAGAATTAATCACAGAAGACACAAAAACCCCATTTGCAGACAAAAACAGCTTAGTCAAGCATATATTTAAAAAAGAGGTGCTTGAATTTGCAATGAAAACAAGATACCATAAAAAATCCATACCTGACTGTTTCCTACTCGAAGAGTTCTAAATTTACCCAATAAACTTTGTCCTTTTTCAGTAAAGGCAACACTATCATACTGTTCATCATCATCATCATCATCAATAGCACAACTTTCAGCAGCAGGTAATTCCCCTTCTTTGGCAGAACTAGACTGCACCAATTTCATATATTTATATTCTAATCTGAAAGGCAATGAAACAGCTATGATGTCTATCATTCTGAAATGAAAAATGAATTTTCAATTTTGAACATTAAATTTCTAAAGATTTTAAATACTCAGTACACTGGTATTCCAAATAATACTGATATCAGGACTAGGATGAACTGAGTTGGTTGGAATTATGATCAAAGCAACTAAAGCTATAACACTAATTGCATACTCTTCTGGCTAGTGTGTTTGTTTGTGAGATGGAAACACAGTTTCCGGTAGGAGTAGGTGATAGATGGCACAGTGCAGACAGTGGTAATGTGTGGTTTAAAGGTGTCTTGTAAAGGACGCCATGGAGAAATCATATAATAATAAGAAGGAGAAGAAGAAGAAATCATCCACTTTCATATGGAGCAGCTAACTCACATTCAGTTGAAAAGTTCCTTGCATTCTAATTACAACTAACCAACCAAAGAATATTGTCTATATCAACTGAGATATGGAGGTTCCACTAATATGAGGAATGCACAACAATATAAATATTAATAATGATATTACATATAGTCATATGAATATTAAATTATTTTTATAGGTTAACAATGGCCAGAATAAGAAAGCAATTTAAAAATAATAAGCTGTATTGTATTTAAGTACAGCTGAGAGGTAAATTATATAAATGAATAAATAAATACACTAATGCCTTTTATTCCCTTAGGGAGTAGGCAATGTGCTTTAGCTCTATCTAACTTTTTTAGAGACTGAGTGGATAATTCAATCTCCATCAGAAGCTAACAGGAGATAGCCGGCGTGTGACTATCACTAATTATAAATGGCATCTGATGAAGAGAGGCAGACAAGTGCTGACATCAGATACCTTAATGCAGTATATAATTGTCTGAGATAGCGCGTGTTCTATGGTTGATTTTCTTGAGTTTACAGGATGAAAAATCAGTCTCCAGGAGAAAAAAAACCTACTGATAAATTAGGAATATTATTATATTACTATATTATTATTATTATTATGTTACTCAAAAATTGATGTACAAAAACTGAAGGGTGCACATAAGATGTTTTCTAAGTGGAACATTGGGATGAATTACTTAGGCTTCTTCATGGAAGCAAAGACTCATTGTTCTTGACCTATAAAAAGCATTGTTCACACAATACTGTCATACTTCTTGAACTCATTCACTGACAAAAAATTAACAAATTAAAAATATTAACAAATATTTTCTCCCATCCATCACTTTCCAACTAAAAAAACTTGTCCTCATGTCTCTGCTAGCCACATACATGCACAATTTTCAAGTGTGACAAATTGTTCTCGCCCTTCCTGTCAGGTATTGCAAAAATTCTTCTGTCAATCCTATAAAACCCCTTTAATAACTTACATGTTTCTATCATAATTCCCTCTGTCAACTAGCCTTTCTAACCCACAAACATTTAATCCATCCTCAGACCATCAATCTATCATATAGACCTAAGTCATTTCTGGATCTTCTCCACCACTTCCTCATCACTAAGTCCTGCAGGCAATTATATCTATGTGCAGTAGTCCAGAAGTGGCCTTATCAACAAGGCCACATTTAAACTAGTTGACAGGGAAAATAACCTTATCGAATTACTTGGCTGATAAAAAATACACTGCATGTCAGTGTATTCTTTATCAACCAGGCAGCATGCCCTCTAAACTTCAACTAACAGTCCTCAACCAAAATCCATAGCCACAATCAATTTGAATGAGATGAATGTGAGAAAAGGGATACAGAAAGTGATTTGAGGAGGTTGTGGCAGATGAAGGATAACAGTGTAGATGGAAAGTGGTCAGGTCTAATTATTTAAAAATTTTTGAGAATAAGCAGTGCTTTGACAGAATAAATATACCTTTATTAATTATATTTATCTCACCACTTCATCTTCCACATCAATGATATTCATTAAGAGCTAGCAAAGAACTGTGAGCTTAACAAGTCCTTATATCAATGGTAAGCACATAAACAACTGAACTTGACTGACTAATGTTAAGAAAGCAAGATAGTGTGATTAAATTAACTTGGACCTTTATGTAAATTAACTTAAATTTAATTAAATATAAGTATATATATATATATAAATTGTGGATAATATTATGATTAAACTGAAAGTCAAATAAAAAAGTAACATTGTATTCCCTTTACATCAATGTAGATTAGTACTTCAACAAATAATCTAAGTTAGTTGCCACCAAGTAATAACCAAACAACCAATAGTCCTAGAATACTTCATTTGATGGATGAATTCATCACTGGAATCCTTAACTAATAAGATGTAATCACTCTAGAACTGTAGGTTCTTTTGTCCTTAATAAGTTGCAATAATGATATTGTTGGATTCTGATTATGTAGAGATTAAAGTAATTATTATTTGCTTCAGAATCCAACATGATCTTCCATCACAAAGGCTTGACTTGTAAATATTATTTAATGTAAACAACTTATTTTACAATTTAATATTCATATAGCTACTTTAATTTTGTCTAATATTTAATTATTTAATCAAGATATATGTATTAATAATGAAAAGACTGTATTAAATATTATTAAGCTATTTTAATTATTACTATGTTAATATTATAAGAGTTTGTATTTGATAATTTAACTGCGCATTAATTGAAATGTAAATATTCCTTATATTTATTCCTATTTGTAGAAGTTTAGCGTTATGCAATACCTCAATTTTATTATATTTTGTTTGGTTGTCATGGAAACGTATGTAAGTGAACGAGCACGTTTTTGGAACAGAACGTGGGGAGAAAGCTGAAAGTTTACTAAAAAGGAATTAGTTAAAGAGATCACGAGAAGAATTTAGGCGGGAAAAACTGATATAAAATGCGAGGAACGTTGGAAAAGAAAAAGCATTAGAGAGGGATTGGCATTAGGTTGGAATCGGGCATTCGGAAATCACAGTGCTATAATAGCGAGTTGGCAAGTCACTCAAGCAACTAAATAAAGTCTACTGGTCGAGAGGCGGTTAGCTAATAAGTTGTAGAATAACAATTATAGCTATGGAAGACAGCTGAGTGACTACTAAATAGACTAGCAATACTTGAATTGAGATTTAATTTCAGGGCTGACCTTTCAAGGACACACACAGAACCTTATTGTGTGGTGCCTTGATTCATGAGTGATCGGTAGTACTTCATGCAAGAACAATTATTTATGTGTATAGTGACCGATGATTAATTTAGTTATTACTTAGAAGAATTATTTAATGAGTGCCGTTTATTGTTAAAAGTGTTTACAGTTATAAAAGGTGTTTACATATAAGTGGAAGGAAGAGAAAAGATTATCGGTAAGATTATTCCAACCTTAATATTACTGTACAGAGAAGTGTGTGAGTTTCATCCTAGAATTTCCCTATACTAACAGTAACTATTTCAGAAATTAGCTGAAGTGTAAATTTAAAAGTGTTTGTTTGTGAAGAAGTGTTACTGCAATTTTTGTCGTATTTGGAACTTAAGGAACTGTGAGAAGACTGTAAAGTAGAGATAGCAGAATTGCCATTGTCTGAGTTTGCATGACTGTATTGCCAAGAAGGCTTAAGTGTTTCTAATAACTTAATTAGTGATTTGAAGTTAAGTGTAAAATTTGTGATTTTAAAATTAAATGTTTGTTTTTGTTAATCAAAAGTTGTATTTTGCCTGAATCTCTTTTACTGCACCAGTCATAAAATATTCGAACCAAAGCAGGTAAATTAAGTAAGTTAAATATACTCGGCCAGTATATATATTAAGGAGAAATAGTCGAGGGTTGATTTATCTTCAATTCTTGAACTAATTCAGATATAGAGTGGCGCAGTCTATAAATATAAATTTTCTCTATATTTGAATTAGAAATCAACTTATAACTTATCAATTAGTTAAGAACATCGTAATAGTGATCATGTCGGATCCAAGGTATAGATTAAGAACAAGTAGGATCCAACAATATGTTAATCTTATATTTCTTTGTTAACTCTGAAAACATCGCTAACAGGATGGATGATGAAACATTGAGTTAAATAGAATTATTTCAGCCATATTTTTTCTCCTTATGCATTGTTTAATTTCTCTAGAAATAAAAAAAAATATTCCTGATCAACACTTGACCACACTCAAGAAATTATTAGAATTTTTGTTTTTTTAATGTTATTTCCACTGTCCACAAAAGGTTGTAGCATATAGCAACATATAGTATGTGAGGGGCTAAGGGTTAGATAATCTGGGAACACCGTTCCAGAAACCAAAGAAAACTTTTTTAAGTCACTTGAGCCTTCGAATAAGTGGAATGGCAGCCTCACATAAGGCAGCAAAATTTATCTATCATCTGAAGGAAAAATGATAAACATATGCAACAACTGAGCCATATGGGGCAAAATTGAAATTTTTGAAACCTGTGAATGTCATCACCATCAAATTCCTGATATGTGGCCCCCCAGAGGATGTCAGTTTAAGAGAGGTTTAGGTTGATATAGTTTAAGAAGATAAATAGATTGTATTTGCATGGGTTTGATGCTGGGTGTTTGGAGCAACTGCTGTTAGGTGAACTGAAACAGAATGGAATCAGATCTAAAGAAGAACAACAGTACAGTGATGGGAAGGGAAAGTTTGTAAGGTGGAACAAGGAAGTAATGATATAAACATGACTTACAGGACTTTTACATTTATACACTAATGTGGATGGTAATTTGGAAGTTCAGATGAAGCAACTAAGGCTCTTTTAATTTGAATGTTCTTCTTCTAGAGTGTCTGTATGTGGAATAAAGAACTGAATTTTTAGAAGATAAACACTGCCATCTCCACATATGATCTGCACTAATGTAAGAAGTATTAGAAATCAAGTTTCAGGCATTGAATGAGTTGATATGCCCATAGATTACTGACATATATGAAATATGTTTAACTGAGGATGATATACAGGAAAGAACAAAAAAAGAAGAATACAGCATCTTCAGGAGGACAGAAAAGAGGAGGTGGGAGAAGTACTCTTAATGACAGCAGATGAAACATACTCACATGGGTGATATGAGCAAGACAGCAGAGGAACTAAAGTTGTGAGACTAAAGTGACTGTAAATGAGAACAGTGTCAGTGTTAGAGATAATTATGGAACAACAAGAATGCAAGATGGATAGGGAAATGAGGAGGGAAGTGAGACAGACAGGGAAACAGTTATCAGAAGAGTGAATGCTGGAATTATCAGTAAATGTGTGTAATGAGGATGATCAGAATAGGAATGGGATGGGCCTGGGATATAATGGGTGTAGTTGAATCTGAGAAGATTCCACATTGGGTAAGTTTTGTGTAGGAAGGGAACAGAAAATATTAAAGACACTGGAGAAATGAATTCTGTTGCGCTGTCGACTAAAAACAATGAAGACATGCTTTCAAGATAAATGGCTCAAGGAATTCAAGTGGTTGTGCTATAAAGATGAAGTTTCATTCAGTAATGTGTAAAAATATCCAAAGGCTGCAGACAGAAGTCTTAGATTACTCACAAGATTTACAAGGCCTTTAGCTCAATTTTCACACAAAAAAAAAAAAGCTGTGATACAAACTTGGCTAGAAATTGCTGAGAAACATAT
Organism: Typopeltis vanoorti; assembly: GCF_054136105.1. Lineage (NCBI taxonomy): Eukaryota > Metazoa > Arthropoda > Arachnida > Uropygi > Thelyphonidae > Typopeltis > Typopeltis vanoorti. The sequence goes on along the minus strand of NC_143551.1, from coordinate 98,684,663 downwards.
GCTGTTTTCCACAGATAGATGAATTTTAAATGGCCAGAAAACCTGAAGTGCCTCTTTAACAGAACCTATTATAAAGCTAAATTCAATTAACCATTTACTGACTTCAAAAACTTTATAGGACCAATAGTAAAACAAATATCAAAATGACAAAAAATGTAAGGAATTTGTGTCAGTTACTGATAATGTTGTTAATCCTTTCTTTTAGGCTTACATGGTAATCCTTTATCTGATTTCATTATAATTATTGAAATAATTATTACAATAATTATAACGAAATTGGATAAAGGCAATGCCACTATCATCCTTGACAGGTCAACATCCATCCATCAGATGAATCAACTAGTCTCCGATAACAGCACCTATCAGCTGGTAAACTATAACCCAACAAACAGGATAAAGAATAAAATAGTGAAATTATTTAAGTCCGTCACTTCGTGGCCATCAGACACAGTTAAAACACTTATACCCCAGTACGCCTGCTCTCCCAGAATATATGGTGTCCCGAAAGTACACAAACAAAATGTGCCGTTTTGACCTAATGTGGAAGGTATATCCTAATTACTACTTACCCAATAAATTAGATCAACACTCAATGAGTTGGTAGGTCATTCCCCCTTCTACATAAAGAGCACACAACACTTTATAAACAAAATTAAAAACATAACACTCGACAAAGATGACTTATTAGTCGGTTTTGATGTTTCTGCCCTTTTCACAAATGTCCCAATAAATGACACAATTCTTCTACGGAACAAATTTCTGCCCGACATTACAGTCCCCCTTGTCCATGTACCACGTTCCGGTTACTTTGTGTGGCAAAATAAATTTTACCTACAAAAAGAAGGTAAGCTCTTGATTCCTCCACTCTAAAACCTACAGTGTGGCTCAGATACGTTGACAATGTGTTCGTTATCTGGCCACATGGGTGACAAACGCTAAACACATTCCTTAGCCACCTGAACAAACAACATGAATGCATACAATTCACTATCGAAATTGAAAATCAGAACTCACTTCTGTTCCTGGATACACTGGTCACACATCTTCCTTCAGGCAGTCTATCCTTCACGGTCTACTGCAAACTGACACACACTGGCCAATACATACATGCTAATTCATACCACCACCCATCACAAAAATATGGAGTCATTAACCCTTAAAAACAGAGCTATAACATTTGCTCTAACCAGCAAGCTCTGAAACAGGAACTAAAAATCATCAGCGACACATTCATAAATAATGGCTATAAAAAAATACTATTAATAAAGTACTGCATAAAACATCATTAAAAAAGAATCTAGATTACAGTAAAACCATAGCCATCCCATACATTAAAGGGTTATCAGAAAAAAAATCAACAGAATCCTACACCATTATAATCTCAATGCCACCTTTAAACCACCTACAAAACTTAAAAACATATTCAACTCCTCTAAGGATCCTCTCCTCCCATTGGCACATCCTGGAGTGTATTGCATCCACTGCACCTGTAACTTACCGTACATTGGTGAAACCGGACGTACAATCCCTATACGTAAGAAAGAACGCACAAGACACATTAAATATAAATATTTTGGCGAAGCAGGCCTCTCAGATCATGCTCTCAACACCTTACACCAAATCGACTGGAAAAGTATCCACTCTTTACACCATACAAAAACAAGGTATGAAAGAAAATTTAAGGAAGCCTGCAAAATTCTGATAAACCACCCAAATATCAACAATAATGGTGGCATGAAAATTCCAAGAATCTGGATGGCACACATTCAGCCTACTTAATATTTAGTATCCAGCATACTTCAGGACTCTAGGCAACCTTCAGCTAGTATTGGAAACCATTCCATACCAACTGGTTGGAATTTATATGTATAATCATGGTGTTAATATATATATATATATATATATATATATAGACTTGTTGTTGCTCCCAATGTAATTTTACAACCAATAGATAATATTAATAATAGGATTCTAGAGTTGATGTAGTAAGTTTTTTTTTTTTTTTTTTCACCAGAGGTCAGGCCAATAATTGTTGTAATGGTTGGTCAGTAATTTTAACAAACATGCAGATTGTAGTGCAGCTTGTTTCTCTGTATATATGCTCCAGAAGATGACCTTGATATAAAGATCGAAACGTCGAATGTAGATTTTGGTTTATAATAAACTAAAGTTTTACTCAAACACAGTAGTTGTCTCCATAATTTTCCAAAATGTATAATGTTGTTAAATAAAAATTAGTTAAGAAAATTGAAGACCTCAGTAACAAGTCCTCCTTCTAGATGCTTCTACAGATATTGCCTTTGCAATATTTATCTAATCATAGCTAAAAATTGGAGGATGCATTTGTTTACATAATTCTGCTCCAAAACTCAAATGAAGTGTACTCTAAGAGAGTGAAATAAACAAGTTCTTCTTGTCTTGGGAGACTAGTAGTGAAACAGAAGTAGTATATATAGGGTGACCAACCATTCCAGAATTTCTAGGACATTCCTGAATTTTAATATAGTCCCATTTTAAAGATGTCAGTCATTTTTTTATTTTCATTTATTTTTTAATCTCGCACAAAAATTTAAACACTTAATATGGGAATGATGCAGAGGACACTGACGTGTAGAAGTAGGGAGAGTCTTGTTCCGTTGTATAAGGCTTTGATTAGGCCACACATGGACTATTCTGCCCAATTGGTCACTGGGTTTTCAGAAGGATGAATAGATGTTGGAAAGGGTCCAAAGGCAACTGACTAAGTTGTAGTTTCTGACCTCTGGAATGTCGAGTATGAGAAAAGATTGAGAAGATGTAATTTGCAGAGTCTGGTGGACAGGAAGAAGAGGGGAGATATGATAGAGACCTATAGGTTGGTAAGGGGTTGTTATAGGATCAATGCTGGAGAAGCTCTACAGAAAATAGTGGGAGATCGGGGAAGAACCAGAGGTCATCCCTGGAAACTGTATAAAGAGGGTGTGAGTAGGGGAGTGAGAGGCAGGTTTTTTCATGCAGAGTTGTGAATGATTGGAATGCCTTGCCTGAGAGTGTGGTGTCTGCAAGGAGTTTGAGTATGTTTAAGACACGGTATGATGAGATGTGTGTGTGTGATAAAAGGACTTCCCAGATGAGTCTTTGACTCCATGAGTCAAAGACTTGGGGTAATAATAATAATAATATATGTTTTTGCTGGCATGAATCTGAAGCTGTCTATGATTATGATGTTTTCTTACAAATATAATTCATCCTTTGAATTAAGTCACCATCACTTATTTGCAGCAATATAATGTGAACAGCCTCTTGAAGAGCCAATAACCATTACACCTTTGAAGAAGAAATTCATTTCTTCTTCAAAAGTGGAAAAGTGATAGTACAGAACAGCTATAAATGTGAAATAAACACAAAGGCACAGTAACATAACTATTATTGTGCGGGCCAAGTTTGGTCTAAATTGTGGCTGAACAAACTAAGGTAACGAGGCATGGAAGAATACAAAACTTACATCTGCAGTCGTAACTATGGTCAGTCTGGTTTTTCAGACAATGCGCTGGATACTTCTCACATGATCAAACTTTAAAAAAAAACCCCACCATATCCAACCCAGAGAATTTAAAAAAGAAAGACTGTTTCTATAATCTGTAGCTTCCTCAGAAATCAGCCTAATTTAAATAAATACAGATGCCAGAAACTTCCCAAAATATGGGAAGCATTAATAGTTTGAGATTCCAATTTACAACTAAGGTCTCCTACAGCCATCCACGGAGGGCACCACACTTAGGAGTCTAGTCTTATATCCAAGTGTTTCATTTAGTTTTGTGTTGCCTTGTGTGTGTGTGTGTGTGTGTGTGTGTGTGTGTGTGTGTGTGTGTGTGTGTGTGTGTGTGTGTGTGTGTGTGTGTGTGTGTGTGTGTGTGTGTGTGTGTGTTAGTTTGTACTTCCTGAAGATGTCTCTATAACTGAGATGATATAATGGAAGAATTAAATTAATATTTAATCCTTTCCCAGGGTTGTTTATATTTCACTTAACCTCCAACATGGTGTTGTTCCAGCACCTAAGCCTTAATACATCTGTGCATCACACTTCTATTAGTTCAATGTTATGAATGTGTATAAACTGATGGAAATTTTCCAAGATGATTTATGCCTCTCATAAAGACTGTTATTTTATTGATTTTTTAAATAAATGTTCTTAAATAATTTTGAGAGTAGTGGGTGTTTATATATATGTGTGTGTGTGTGTGTATAGTTTTATTTTTATTTGCAAATATTTCTAATTAAATAATTGTTATTAGTATTTTAAGTCTGCATACTTTCTATTCTTTTTCCAGAAATGTAGAACTAAGACAAAAAGAGTCATCCCTAGAGCTATACTTGCTCCAATCACAATCTGCAGTTCCAAAGGAATAGATGAGCAGGGCTGGCGACGTGTTAATAATTCATCTTGTCCTTGGGGAGATAAACATCCCTTTGGAGAAATGTAATGAAGTGTTTGTTCTCCATGAGTACATTCTCCCTTCACTACCTATAAAAGAAATTGCTCATTCCATTAATAGGTGCAACTTATTTAATTCTGTTTGTAACACTTTAATATACATTTCAAACAGTGGCAACAGGAACTACGAATAATATAAGTTAGATAATAAAAAAAAATTATACTTTTCTAACTAAGCAAAATAAGAAGTTTGCATAAGCAGATACTGCATTCATTCACAACAAAAGAATGGGTATAATTTGCAAGCTTGTTGGCCAAGTGAATAGCATCTGCTTTATGACCACAGGCTGCAGGTTCAAATCCCACTGTGGAATGGGTTTTGTAAATGTCATTAGGTGCTTGATATCTTCACTGCCCATCACCAGATGACTCTCCTGATAAATGTAGGTCTGGAGTGGCTCGAAAATTACCATGTTAGATATCAAGCATAGGATTTCGGATCATCTAACGATTAGTCCATCCATTTTGTACAAAACATTTGTTGCTATGTAACCAGTCATATGGTACTGTAAAAACTTGATTGTAGCTTAAATATTCCAAAGCACATTACATTCGATTGTTTACTTAGGTTAAGTCCCATGTGAATATTGTAAAAATAAACTTTGTTTGTCTCTGTATAGTTTGTTTTAGATGTTATTGTAAATAACACTCTGGAAGTTAACTGTATATACTGCTTTAATAAGAATACGTTAGAGTGTTAAAAACAAAGGCAATGTTTATATCGCCGAAGCTGCATGTAATAGATCTACATGGCGGCATTAGAAAGATTGTTATTAAAATTTGTTTGTATGAGAAAGGCTTGCAGGCTCTAAGTGTAAATATCTGCTAAGTCAGTCAGAAAGGTTCAAACAACTTTCCGATGGCTGGCAACTTACAATTAAAAGAAAGCGGAGGAGAACAAAAGGCGTGCCAAACTTGAAACTTAAGATGAAAGAATCATACTGATTCTTTAAGGGTTGCCAAACTTCATGCAAGGTCTCAGAGGAGGTATAATAAAAAGGGACTGAAGCAAACAGAAGGGGGCTGCACGGATCCAGAGATTGCTGCAGAAGTAGAGGGGGCCTGGTTCCAGAGACGTTCACAGAGAGACAGGAGAGGCTGCTCGGTTCCAGACGTTGCTGAAGAGAGACAGAGCTGCTCGGTTCCAGATATCGTCAGAGAGCATCCTAGATCCAGACGTTGGTTGAGAGAGGAGTTTTCCACTTCCAGAAAGGAGCTTCTCGGTTCGAGACATCGCTAGAGAGAGAGAAACAACTTCTAGGCCACAGACAGGGCTTTCAAATTGCTGAAAGGAGAAGTCCCAAATGCCATAAAAGAGAAAAGTTTCCAGTCCAGAGGGATCCTGATTGACAGTTGACAACAGTTTCATTTTTTTGGAGGCGGCATTTTCAGTTTCTTAGAGGTGGCAATTCAAGCTACTTGAGACGGCAGTAGGCCAGGCATTTTCGGAGAGCCCAAGTAGAGGAGAAAAGCGAGGCAAATTTCCCGAAGTACCTTCGCTCGTAAGTTTTTCTTTTCGCCGTGGGAGAATAACATTTTTCCGGAACTGTACGAGTTCCACTACATTCCCAATTGATACAGCTGAAGCCAAAATTCCAGATGAAGATCTGAGATGAAAGAATTGCCATAGAACTTTCAGTGAAAGACTTTTTGACAAATTGTGAGATACAGAGCCTTTGTAAGTTCAAAACTTTTATATAATTCCTCTTATAGTTGTATTAGAAAGACTTTTAAGATATATGTTTAATGTTTAATAAGGTTAAGAAGTGCCCTTAAGAGAATCAATTGGCATGTCAGAAGTTGATATCAAATTTGTAAAGATAACTTAACAGAGAGATTTAGGTAATCTCTTTGCGAGTAAGCTTAGAGTTTAATAAGTAAAATTTGTAAACTGAGAGTAGATAATGTTTTGTGTTAAAGAAAATATTTTAAAGTTGAAGAAAAAAGGTTCTAAATTTTGCTAAAGAGTTTTTATAGAAGGACAGAAAAAGCAATCTCCCTAATGTTTAAATTCGTGTACATTTCATAGTAATGTAAATAAACATTATTCGACTTTCTTGTAAACATAGCACGTAATAATATAAACAAGAGAGATTCTGAGAGAGAGAGAAAGCATGCACAGCTGCATTAGAATAACAAAGAATAAAGTATAAAGTAAAGAAAAAAGACATCACAAGTAATTAATAGAAATTACAAGTATACAAATTTAAAATAATAAAATTTTACAATTCGCAGTAATGACAGGATAGCAACAGTAGATTTATAACAGTACGCATCTGAATAGGCTACTGACATTAGCGCAGTGTGGACTATTGTTTCGTCTCTGTGTCATGTTGTGTAATAATTTCTTGTGGGTATAAAATAGAAATGGAATCAAAAATTAAAAAAGTTATATGGTGCACAAAATCGTAAGCGTCATGCTGCAAAAGAAGCAGATATTAAGAAACAAACTGGGGCTCTTAATAAATTTGTTAAAATATTAAAATATTCAGATTGTAACCAACTCGATACATCAGAAATCAGAGTTGACGAACCGTGCACATCATCCAGTTTGAATGAAAGTACTATTACAACTGCTGAACAAGATAACAAGATAACAGGATTTAAGTGAAAAACGGTTAGGAGAAGATTTAGTTGTAGTTGACCATGAAACTAACACATTGTTAGTCTCTGTAAATTTAGAAGATCCAAGTGAATGGGAAAATATTGATGAAAAATTATGAGTTGTTTTGATTGAAGTGGGGCCTGTTCAAAAGAAAAATATAATATATCCCAGATGGTCGTAAATTTGGCGACACGTATTATAATAGAAAAATGGAAAATGGGGAGCTCGTGCCAAGAACATGGCTCATTTATTCTGAAACTTTAAATTCTGTTTTTTGCTTTTGTTGCAAACGTTTTGCACCTACTGAATCAAGTAGTTTTGTAGAAGGTTATAACAATTGGAGAAATGTAAGTACAACTTTGCATAGACATGAGACTAGTTTAGCTCACATGAAAAATTTCTTAAAATGGAAGGAACTTGATAAAAATTTAAAAAACAAAACTACTATTGATTGCCAGACTCAAAGCATGTATGAAATGGAAAAGAAACATTGGACGAGTGTTTTAGAACGCTTGATTGAAATTATAAAATTCCTTGTTAGCCAAAATTTAGCTATTCGCAGATCATCTGATAAATTATATGAAAGGAATAACGGGAATTTTTTAAAATTAGTCGAACTGTTTGCGAAGTTTGATGTTTGCGAATTTTGGCTGGCTGATTTATGATTTATTGGTGCAAGGACAGCAAAAGCCTTTGATATGCCATATCAAAGGCTACAGCAGTACATAGGGTATTAATAAAATAAAATAAAATATTAAAGTGATTCCCATTCATGAAAGGCTATAGGCCTATAGTACATTAATACCATGAATGGGTTAAGGATTTTTTTTTCTATTTATTAACTTAATAATGTTTTGTATTTTTTATTTATTATTTTTACACAGTCCAGAAATCCTGGAACTTTTTCAAGCCACTTCAGGCTTCCAATAAGCAGGGTGAGGTCTCTAACTAGGTGATGAAATTCATCTTCCACCTGAACAGCAACAGAAATTTTTATAAAGAGATAAATTAGTAAATAATCTGTATGTGCAAAAAAAATTAAGTTAAGCAATGCAGTATCTACATATAAATAGAATTTATAATAAAATGTATTTGTATAAAGTTAAAAACATCATGCAATTTGTCAAAGTCTGATAACATCTGCCTGAGTGTATATGGCTCAGCCAGATAAGTAAAAATTTCATTCTTCTCTCACATGCACTGGCACTCCAACAGAATATGACAAATGGTGAGACGAACGTTGCATTTTTCACACATAGGTGGGTCATCAGCCCTCAGTAAATAAGAATGTAAAAGATGACGACCTATGCAGAAGCCTAGCAAGAACAACTTCCTCTCTTCTGTTTCTATGTTAAATAGCCTACCAATGCTAATTTCAGGCTTAATCTCATGCAATTTATTTTCCAGCTTCCTACTATGATGACTACCACTGGACAATTAGCTTTGATCTTATGAACTGTCTCTAGTCTGTATATGGTACTGTCAAGGAGTATGTTGATATACTTTTTTATCAAAAAAGTATATCAACATACTTTTTTGATTAAAGTATGTTGATATATATATAAAAGTATATATAAAGTAAAAAGTAAAAAAGTATATATATATATATATATATATATATATATATAAAAGTATATACTGAGCTGATCTAGCAGCTACAGTCTCATTTCTTTTAATTCCATTGTAGTTGGGAATCCAGCACAACCAAACATCAAAATGAAGGAGTCTTCATTTTGTACAACAGGTGTAACACCTCACACAGTATATAATGTCAATTATACACAGGAGAGGGGATAGCTTGTAAAGGACTCTGAGACTGTATAAATGATACACTTTTGGTAGGAATTTTCTTGTATATGCACAACTGCAAGCTGATCGGCATTATACAGTGACAACTCCATTGTATAAGTACTGCAATCAAGCAGGATCTGGTTGGAGATGGTAATCAGGAAACACAATAGCACAGCCAACAGAGGTCTTAAACAATCAGTATAGATGGGCAAGAAATCAGAGGCTGTTTTGCATGCAAAACAGCCCACTCTGATTACTCTGATAAACAATTGCAGGTAGACAGATGATGGATTTCTTTGAGACTTGAAAGTAACATGTGTTTCCCTGTATCAAGTTACTAGCATGATGATAGGTATCCTAGTGGAGGGGCTGCCACCTTACATTATTATTATTATTATCCAGGCCTCCATAGAGTCAAAAGACTCATTGTGAGAGGTCCTTCCTAAGAAACACAGTCTATCAAGACTCATCAAGGAGAGCCCCCCCCCCCGCTAAGAAACAGAAACTTGAATGAAAGAATATTAGAAGTGCGATTAAAATCAAATAAAGAAAATTTATTATCATTATAGCCGGAGATCTTAATGCCAGAATAGGAATGAAAAAAATTAATAATAATATAGAAAAATTTGGAGAACCAATAGTAAAAAAAATGGAGAGTGACTCATTGATTATATAATATATAATAATTTAAAAATAATGAATAGATTCTACAAAACATAAAAATATACATAAATATACACGGTGTGCAAAAGGACAAAAATCAATAATAGACTGCTTTATAGCAAATGAAAACCAGCAAACCTCTTCCTAGATGTTAAAGTCAGAAGAGGGCTAGAAATAGTAGGAGAGATGGAATGAGAGTGCTAGAAGAGGAGAGACAAAACAAGAAAGAGAGAGAGAGATATGGGAGTGCAAGAAGAGGAGAAAATGGAAACAGTAGGAGAGAGGAAATGAGAGAGGGGTATGGGAATGCTAGAAGAGGAGAAAATGAAAACAGCAAGAGGGAAGGAGAGAGAGGTATGGGAATACTAGAAGAGAGAATAGGAGCAGTAGAGGAGAGGGGATGAGAGAGACGTATGGGAATGAAAGAAGAGTAGAGAATGGAAACATAGGAGACAGGGAATGGTAAGAAGTATAATGTATGGGGACTCAATGATCCATGGTGTTCAAGATAGGATGCGTGAGGAGTGTTTCCCAGGAGGAACGACAGAAAGAGTGGCTATGGCAATTAAGAGAGGTGAAAGGGGTGAAAGAGGTGAAATGACTTGAGTGGTAATGTAAGTGAAAGAGGTGAAATGACTTGAGTGGTAATGTAAGTCGGGCAGCGAGAGATATTAGATTTTTGCTTGAGGCTGTATGGAAGAAGACAGAGAGAGGAAAGATAGTGTGCATGTTGCCTAGGTATGATAACGACGAATTGAGCAGAAGAGCAGTAATATTGAATGACATAATAGCTAGAATGTGTGACAAGAGAGGACTGGAATATGTGGATGCTTGGAGTGCATTTGAGGACAGAGAGGAATTGTATGTGAGAGACTGCTTACATTTGAATGAGGAAGGACATAAGCATCTGGAGAGATTGTTGTTCTGAATCAGTCAGTGTGTTCCAGGGAGGATGGTAGCAGGGGTGGCCTCTTGTGGGAATGGCTACGTGGGAGAAGGGGGACGGCATAAGGTAACACTGAGCCCAGTGGAGTCTAGAGGGAATAATGCTGGGTACAGAAATAACAGCATTTATATGCTTTATACTAATACCAGGAGTATCCGGAATAAGGGAGAGGAATTGGTGGCACAGATAGCATCAGGTTGGCCAAACAAAAATTATTGTGATCACTGAGACGTGGTTGACAGAAGAGTATATAATAACAGGAATAGAAGTCCCTGGGTACAACATTTTTCAGCAGGATAGGAAGGGAAAGCATGGTGGTGGAATACTGCTTATGATAAATTATGACCTATGTCCTCTAAGAGTGGAGGCTTTGGAACGCAGTGCCATTAATGATTTTGAAAGCATATTGTGTGAGGTAGACATGGACAAGACAGGATATTTAGTGGGGTGTTGCTATAGATCCAGAAGCACAGAGAGTGGGGATCAGGAGATGTTTAGACAGTTAAGTTTGGCAAGTGCAAGAAGAATGATTGTTATGGGAGATTTTAACTACTGTAGTATAAATTGAGGAGAGGAAGATGCATGTAGCAATAAGGGAATGGAATTTCTATAATTCTTGAGGACAAATTTCTTATGCAACATGTAATAGAGGGAACAAGAGGTTCAAGAGTTTTGGATTTGGTTATAGCATCAGAAGAGTTGATAATAACTGAGATGACATCTCTCCCATCACTTGGAGAGAGTGACCATATGGTTTTGACTTGGAAAATGAATAGACAAGCAGGAGTATCAAAGAGACAGGAACGTATGTGAAATTATAAGGCAGGTGATTATAATAGTCTAAGATGTCAACTTGGGGAAGTTTCATGGAGGGAGGAATTGGAAGGCCGGGATATGATTAATGCATGGGAAATTGTGAAAAAACATTTGTTAGCAGCAATGGTAAGTTGTATACCACGAGTGAAGAAGAGAACACAATTTGGAGTAAACTGGATGACAAACAATATTAAGCAGGAACTGCATGCGAAAAAGTGGGAATGGAAGAGATATAAGGAGACAGGTGAAGAGAAGATGCATGAAGAATATACGACGCAAGCCAGAAGAGTGACTAGTATGGTAAGGAAGGCAAAACTGGAATATGAGAGGAGATTAGCCCTAAGATCCAAAGGAAATCCTAGAGAATTTTTTAGCTATGTGGCCAGTAGGAGGAGAAATGACTGGATATCGTGGGATAAAAATGGAAATAGAGTGACTGATGCAGAGGACATAGTGGAATTGTTGAATGAACACTTTATTGGAGTATTTCATCCTGGAGGAGTCAGTTTTAATACTAGAGGGGCAGGGCAGGTTCAAGGTTTAGAGGTGCAGGAGGAGAGCGTGTTCCACGTGCTGAATACTCTGGATGTTAGTAAAGCTGTGGGACTTGATGGTATTTCACTACGAGTTTTGAGAGAATGTGCTTGTGAACTGACAGTGTGCCTTTGACCTAGCTTTTCAATGAAAGTCTGGCTGCAGGAAAGGTGCCCATGGAATGGAAGGAAGGTAAGATAGTGCCATTGCATAAGGGTGGTAGCAGACCGGAAGTGTCTAATTATAGGCCAGTTTGCGTGTCATCAGTAGATGTTAAGATCTTGGAGAAAATAGTGAAGGACCGTATACAGCATTGGGCAGATGAGGGTGGTGTTATTCATGAGAGTCAACATGGATTTGTGAAGGGGCACTCTTGTATTAGCAATATGCTAACCTTTTATAATAAAGCTACAAGAGCATTAGATGAGGGAAAGGCATATACTACCATTTTCTTAGACTTAGTGAAAGCATTTGACAGGGTGCCACATGATAAGCTGATATATAAGTTGCAGCACATGGGTCTGGATGTCAGATTGGTCAACTGGATTCAGGATTAGCTGTCTGATAGGTATCAAAGAGTTGTGTATGGTGGGACAGTTTCAAGGAGGCAAAGGGTTATAAGTGGGGTCCCTCAGGGCTCAGTGCTGGGATCTATATTGTTTAACCTTTATATCAATGACATTGTCAGTGGATTGCAAGGGGATATTCAGTTGATGATGCTAAGCTGGGAAGGATTATTAGTAATAGTGCAGATGTGGTAGCCCTGCAAGTGGATTTGAATAAGTTAGATAGCTGGGTAAAAGAATGGGGTGTTGGTTTAATGTAGCAAAATATAAGGTCTTGAGGTTTGAGAAACATCGATGGGAGGAGTTATATTAGAGGAAGTAGGGGAGACAAGAGATCTGGGGTTGATGATTGATATAAACCTGAAATTTAGGGGACATATTGCAAAGGTAACACAGAGGATTGCTGCAATAATGAGAAGGACACTGACCTGCAGAGATAAAAGGGTTATCATTCCATTGTATAAGACTCTGATCAGACTACACTTAGACTATTGTTCTCATATTTGGTCCTAAGGATTTGAAAAGAGAAATTAACTGCGGAAAGGGTACAAAGGTAGATAAAAAAGATGGTTTCAGGACTGTACCATGTTAGTTATGAGGATCGGCTGAGGGAATGTGGACTGCAGAGTTTCATGGATAGAAGAAGGAGAGGTGATATGATTGAGACTTTAAAACTGTTGAGAGGTGGTTACAGGGTTGACACTGGGGAGTTCTTTCACTTGGTTGAACAGCGGGAAGGAGTGATGACGAGAGGCCATCCCTGGAAGTTACGAAAGGAAACTGTGAGCAAGAGGGTGAGGAGTGGTTTCTTTGCATGGAGAGTGGTTGAACCATGGAATGCATTCCCTGATGGAGTGGTGAGAGTAAGAACGGTCAATGAGTTTAAGGAGCGGTATGATAGACTTTGTGTTTCTCATGGGGGACCTCCCCTCGATGAGCCTTGACAGACTTTGTGTTTCTTAGTATGGATCTCCCACGATGAGTCTTTTGACTTCATGGAGGCCTGAATAATAATAATAATAATAATAATAATAATAATAATAATCAACACAGATCACTATTTAATGCAGGCAAAACTAAGGTTTCCAACAAACTGATTACACAAAAATAAACGAACTAGAGAAACAAAATCTAATTACAAAGAAAGACTACTAAAATGATTCAAGTATAAGAAATTTATACCAACAGAGGATTAATAACTACTTAAAAAAAATAAAAGAAAACGAAGACACCGAGAAAGAATGGAATAATATAAAAGAAATTATTACATCAGCAGCATATGAAGGTCTAGGAACACACAAAAATATCATAAAAATAAAAAATTACATATATGGGACAATGAAATAAAAACAATAATTGAAAATAAAAAGCTGGCCTTTAAAAGATGGTTAAGTAGCAAAAATCAAGTAGATGAAATTGAATAAAAAAGGACTAGCAATAGCCAAAAAAGAAATCAGAAAGAAACACAGAGAAAGCTAGGAAAAATTTGTATCATATCTAGAAAATGACGTATACAAAATAAGACCCAATTTGCATAAAATACTAAACCACATGAATGCAGATATAAAAGAAACTACAAATGTAAATTATGAAATAGATGTAAAAGTATTCTTGGATTACTTCACAGATCTTCAAACAGATAATACCAACATAAAAAAAAAAAAAAAAAAAAAAAAATTACATCATACAAAATGCTTTAAATGATTTAATAACAATGATAGAATTAAAGGACAATCTAAGTAAAATAAAGAGTGGCAAATCAGCCGGAGAAAATGGGATAAACTCTGAACTGTATAAATTTGCTGGAAAAAAACTGCATCAGAGATTATTAAACTTTTTAATAAAATATATACAAATGGGCAAATACCAATAGACTGGAATACAAGATAATAATACCTATATTTTACTACATGCAATATTTAATATATACAAAGACAATAAATTAAAAAGAAAAATAAATGTAAAAATGTCTGAAAAGCAATCCATAAACCAAGGAGTAAGACAGGGATGTCCTCTGTCTCCAATGCTTTTCAATATTTATATTAATGAAATATTAATACAGTGGAACACCTTAGACAATCCAAAAATTTCCTGGAATAACAAAATAAATACACTATTATTTGCAGATGATCAGGTAATAATTTCAAATAAGGAAGACAATTTACAAAGAGCAATATATAATTTAAACATTATAGTAGAACAGTTTGGAATGAAAATATCCACAGATAAAACTAAAATAATGGGCATTTGGTGGACAAACTCCAGTTAGAAGTAAAATAGTTATTAATAATAAAATAATAGAACAGATAAATACTTGCAGTCATCTTTGGATGCGAAATATCATATGAAGGAGAAAAAGACATAAAATTAAAAACTTTAAAATTTTTACAGATTATAGGCCTGATAAATAGAACACTCAATCCAAATATAGTACAAAAAGAAATATGCTTGAAAATATATAATACTTTAGCAGAGCCCACATTATTATATGACAGTGAAATTTGGGCAATAAACAAACAAGATAAACAAAGAACAAAAACAGGTGAAATGAGATTTATGAGAAGAACTGCAAAATACACATTATTAGACCAAAAAAGTAATGAAGATATTTTAAAAGAACTAAAAACCAAAATCAACAGAAGAAAAACTA
This sequence comes from Typopeltis vanoorti, assembly GCF_054136105.1. Classification (NCBI taxonomy): domain Eukaryota; kingdom Metazoa; phylum Arthropoda; class Arachnida; order Uropygi; family Thelyphonidae; genus Typopeltis; species Typopeltis vanoorti. The sequence continues at coordinate 98,669,618 of NC_143551.1, read as the reverse complement.
AGCAACCATAAACAAAAATAGATAGAATATGTAAACTGAATGGACAACACTGGATATCCTAAGCAAATAATAAAATATAAACCAAATGGAAAGAGAAAGCCGGGTAGACCTCAAAAAAGGATATTAGATGGATAATGAGACCAAAACAGACCAATGGTCTATATCCGTAATTAGCATTATGATCATGATGATGACAACTGATGGAGTATGAGACTTCTGTAGTTGACAAAGTGAGAGGTTGCAGGAGGGAGTACAAATGTATGTACAGGGATTACAGGAATGCTAGTATGTTTGGTACAGGTAATGTGATCAACATTTATAATTGTTCCATAATCTCTTTAACATGCATACCTAACGGACATATGGCAGTCTGACGTGTGATATTATTATTATTATCCCAAGACCCCATGGAGTCAAAGACTCATCTAGGAGATCCTTTTGTCATACACACAGCTCATCATACCGCACCATAAATACATTCAAATTCTCTGCAGACACCACACTCTCAGGCAAGACATTCCAATCATTCACAACTCTGTATGCAAAAAACCTGCTTCTCACTCCCCTACTCACACCCTCCTTATACAGCTTCGAGAGATGTCCTCTGGTTCTCCCACCGTTTGCTGTAAAACTTCTCCAACATTGATCCTATAACAATCCCTTACTAACTTGTAGGTCTCTATCATATCACCCTTCTAACCTCTATCCACTAGATTCTGTAAATTGCGTCTTATCAACCTTTTCTCATATTCGATATTCCAGAGATCAGAAACTACTTCAATCAGTCGCCTCTGGACCCTTTCCAACATCTCTTTGTCCTTGTGAAAACCAGGTGACCAAATCTGTGCACAGAGGTCCATGTGTGGCCTAATCAGTCTTATACAATGGAACAAGCATCTCCTTACTTCTACAAGTCAGTGTTATCCACATCATTCCGAGAATTCTTTGTGTTGTCCTCCCAATTTTGGCAATGTGACCCTAAATTTCAGATCCTTATCCACTATCACACTAAGATCTCTTATTTCCTCTGCCTCCAACAATATATCCCCACCAAGCATAAATTCTACATCCCATCTTTGTTTCCCAAATTTTAAAACCTTACATTTTGCAACATTGAACTCGCATCCCCATTTCCATGCCCATTCACTCAATTTATTCAAGTCTTCTTGTAAGACCACAACATCTTCTCTACTCTTCATAGTTCATCCCAACTTTGCATCATCTGTAAACAACTGAATATCCCAATCCAGAAGCTTTGCCAATATCATTAACATACAGATTAAACAACAATGGCCCTAAAACAGACCTCTGAGGCATATCCAACCCCATCTGCTCTAGTTTGACTATCAACTTATCATGTGGTAATCTATCAAAAACCTTTGCGAAATCAATGTATATACTACTGTGTATCTCTCTCTTCTGTCCAAGGAAAACATCACTTTATTGTAATAAGTAAGTAGATTACTAAAACATGATCTCCCTTTAGCAAATCCATGCTATCTATCAAAGATAATTCCATTGTTGTCAACCCAATTCTGAATCCTAGTTCTCACAAGCTTCTCCAACTATCATATAAATATAATAAATTTAGTTTAATCCTTTATCCAAGTGTGAGCAAACAAAGTTTGCGCCTGAAAGTATCTTCAGGACTGGGGTAAGGTGGTACAACACCAGGGCACTCCTTGCAAAGGTGGAGCAAGCTACCAACACGCCTATCTCAGTATCTCCCATAATGCAAAACACATCTCCTTGCGGATATGTCTAATGTTATGCATTAAGGGAAGGGCCACAACCCAGACTAGTTTCGACCTTTATTGAGGTCTCTTCAGTGGGAGCCAGGCCCAAGTGGAGATACCAAGCAGAAGCATTAGCAGGTCATCTCTACCTATAGGAGTTGCCAAATGGTGTGCCATTTTTTATCATATAATATCATAACCACAACACCTGGCACACAGATAGGCCGATAATTTGATGCCTGAGTTCTATAACCTCCCTTATGAAGTGGCACAATCTTGCCCTCTTTCCACTCCTTTGGAACTCGACCCAGTGCAAGACTCATATTAAAAAAAATGTCAAGGCAGATGTCAACTCCCTGGCTCATTCCTTCAGAATACGTGGTGATATATTATCAAGTCCCACAGCCTTATTAACATCAAGTTTACTGAATTTCTCATACACCTATTGCTTACTTGCAATCAGTTTCTCTTCACCATCATCAACTACTCTTGATCTCTCCATGATGTCACATTCACAAGAATGAAAAATCTTTATGAACTGCTCATTAAGTGTCTTCACTATATTTTCTGCAGTATTTGTCTTTATACCATTTTCTCCAATCAATGTCATCTTTTCATTGTTTTGTTGTTGTTTTTTAGATGGCTACATATTGAAAGAATCCCCTACGATTCTTTTTGGCTTCATTAGCTAACTGCTGCTCATACTTCACTTTTGCTACCCTTACAAACCAGGTCACCCTCCTTGCATGGTCTTTCTAATCCTCATGGAATTAGTTATTACCACTTCTTTTATGCTGCTTGCATAATGCCTTTTATCTCTGTATAGCATGCTTAATCTCTTCATCCATTTCACACCTATCTTATTTAACCTCTGATCCTTGAAATACATTTAGACATTACTTTTACTAGACAGTTCTTGAATATCCCCAAGCTGCATTGATCTCTTCTCCAGTTAACTCCTTGTTCATGCTACACCTGCAAGCTGTCTCCTGAGCTCCTCATAAGAACCAGCCTTGTAGTTCCACATATACTCTTTTCCAGTAGTGCAATTTAATCTTGGAGGGGCCGAGCACTCAAGATTTAATCTTGGGAAGAGAGCACTCATGATTTAATCTTCGGAGGGGCGAGTTGAGTAGACGATTTGAGAATGCACACTACATTGCATACAACCTATCACTGAGCATCTGCAGTAATTGCCAATACATGATGTGTGATCTCCTCTGGCCCGGCTTGGGCAAATGAAGTAGCGCCGGTCTGTAAGAGCACTACTTCATTCGCCCTGCATTCACAGCGGCCAGGATTCCCGAGAGTTATAGGGGTATTCCCACTTTATGTGACCGCTAATTCATAAGTAGTATAGAAATAGAAGACGCAACATAAATAAAAAAAAAAGAATTTTAATTAGGAAAAGATTTTTGAAAAATTTTCTAGTATTTTTTTCCCTTTTTCTTTTTTTTTGGGGGGGGGCATGGCCCCTTGGCCCCCCTCCCTGGGTGTGCCACTGCTCTTTTCTCACAGAGGTCCTCACACTGCTCACAACTACCCAGGTAATATTGAGCTTCCCAATTTATAGAAAAGAGTCCACACAGGACACTCTGGAAGAGACTTTATTATTAGGGTATAGTGAGTGACACAGCAGGTTCATTTGCTTAAACATAAAGACTTTAAGCGGGCGATGTGTGAAAGGCACCACTAGCTATTCATATACCCTGATGATGGATGAGATTCAACCATCACAGGGGATGTGAATCAACCAAAGCAAATTCTGCCTCGAAAAACTATAGACTCGAGACTCATCCAGCTTTGAATGTATAAGCACATGATAAAGACAAAGCAATGAAGATTGATCTGCACCAGATTCAATAAAGGATAGAATGTGAAGGAGATTCAGTGCTTTGCACTTTATCTTAGTTGACAAATGTGTGCAAGGAATGTAAGTTTTCTGTCATAGAAGAGTCCCAAAAAACGGCTTCTGTAGCTACTGGAATAACAGTTCATCCCATTCTTAATTCAGGATCTAAGTGAAAAGTGCATTTTCAGCAGAAGTGTACATGGACACTTTTTTTTCCTGCTGAAAACCTGCACCCATTACTAAGTGCCCATGGAGAGATGGATCAATTGCTTGCTGAAGTTGTCTTTCAATTGCCCTCATGTTATGATAGTGAGTGACAGTAAATTGTGAAGTTATCAACATATAGAGCATTGCCTGCAGTGGGAGACAACTGTTCAGTGATGAGTTAACTTTGATAGCAAAAAGTGCCACACTTAGGACAGAGCCTTGGGGAATCCTGTTCTTGATGATATGCTGAGATAACATACTTCCCATTCGAGCTTGGAAGACCTGGCTAGATAGAAAGTTTTTAATAAATACAGGAAGGTCTTCTGAGGTATGGGTTTTAGAGATCATTTAATATGCCATATCTTCAAACTGTGTTGTAAGTTTTTTCCATGTCAAATAACACTGAAACAAGATGTTCTTGTTTCAGCAATGCATCTCTTACACAAGTTTCTAGATGTACAAAATGGTCCAAAGTTGAGCGATGTATACAAAAACCATATTGTGTATTACAGAGAAGACCGTTCCTTTCTAAATATCAGAGAAGTCTGGCATTAACCATTTTCTCTAAAATATTATAAAAACTGTTAGCTGGTCAGAGCAATAGGTCAATAATTGTTTGCTTGTGTTGGATTCTTTCTTGCTTTTTGGAACATTGCTCAAGCCATTGTAGAAAAATTTATCTGCTCTTTCTCTTGTTGCTCTTTCAATATTAAAAAGTCACGCTGATATGAAGCTGTTGCTGAGATTCTGACAAAATGTTCTCCCAAAGTGTCTGCAATAGCATTGGCCCCAGCAACAACACATCCATTATGTTCCAAGATAGACAAATGGTGTGTTCTGTATCTACCTTTCATTTTCCAGGTATTATCCCATACAATTTTAGCACTAGTTGTTTGATTAATGAATGATGTGAACTGGATTGAAGATTGTTTTTGACTCAGATGTCTCACATAACATGCTTCGGTCTGAGCACGTTTAAAAGCTATTAATATCTAGTAAACTTACTAAGCCTTTACGCTGGAAGTAAAGGCTTAGAAGGTTAAAATAAAAAAATACCATATTATGTAAAAATTACCATATGTAAAAAATACCATACATTTCATAGAAAACATCAAAAACATCACAATTGTTCATACTTGCTAGCCTGGACATAGTAAACCTGTTCACCAATTTACCAAAGAACAGAAACCATACAACTATTACGCAACCTCTTCCTACCAGACACAGTGGATCTCTTTAAACACTGCACCAATAGTACATTTAAATTCTAAGATAAATATTTTGAACAGAAGTACTAGCATTGGGCCGTTGTTAGCTAACCTATTCATGGAGTGGTTAAAAAAAAAAAAGAAGCCTTTCAGTATCAAGGAATGCAGCCTAAAATTTGACGAAGACATGTAGACAATGTTTTCATCATCTTGCTTGGGTCTATTACCCAATTAGAAGATTTCATTACTTACCTCAACAACCTTCATCCTCAAATTAAATTCACTGATGAATCAGAGACAAACAGTCTTTACTGTTTTTGGATACACTAGTTGAGGTATCTGAACAAAACGCACTAAACTCCTCAGTCTATAGCAAGCCAACAGGATGTTACCTACATGCCACATCTCATCACCAGCTGGTGCAGTTCCTTTTTTCTATTTTTCTAAAATAGAAAAAAGGAACCAAGAGCTGAAATAACTGAATTCAATCCTACCAAAAAAATTGACACAATAGAACATTAATAATAATAAATAAATCCTACTTCAACTTCCAAAACAATCAGATGAACAAGAAAACCATGACTTTAAAGGAGCAGTGATTCTCCCATATATATATACAATTAGTTAAACAAAATAGTAAGGTTGCTTTACTAACAAAATATAAAGGTTGCCTTCTATCCAATCAACAAGATCTCTAAACAACCAAAACCTACTAAACTTCCACATTTGCCACTTCTAAGATGTAAACCACAACTGCAACTGGTCTCTACAAGATCAGTTGTAGTTGTGGTTTACACTACATAGGATAGGCAGATCTGGATAAGTATGCCAATCAGAACAATTTAAGGACATTGAGAATGAAAGAATGAAACAAGACACAAATTAGGACCAGCAGTACATGCAACTGAAACAAAACATCAAATAATATGGCAACAAACAAAAATACTCCACATTGAAAGCTCCTTTCAAAACATCAGCTGAAATGATGAAACATCCCCTACAATACAACAAAAAAACAAAGTCGATTTTACATCAAATATGTTCTTGTTAATTCATCACAACACACTCATATCTACCAATAGTATATCGCAGTTCATAAATGAGCAGCCAACGTAATAGCGAATGCAAGCTTTCCATTGTTATTCATGTTTCAAATCTTTTTACTCAAGTTGTTAACTATTATTACCTGTTTTCTAGTTTTTTTTAGTTTATTCATGTAATTATCCTGATGAAGTGAAACAAAAGAATTTCATGAAACTAGTTGAGAAAATAAAAAATCATTTCTTATTCTATATAATGCTTTATTTTTCTGGAAGGATACTGAAAAACATATTCTTAGCATGTCCTCTCTCCCCAGAAAAATATGCAAAGATAAAAACTTTGTATATTTTAGGATTTGGGTGCCTATGAAATATACCCCATGCTCCATATTGATCTTTTTTGGCTGCCTGGCAATCTGGTTTCTGCCATGGCTTTGGACAGAGTGGAAATCAAGATAAAGTTTTTGGAATTGAGGTTGTCACTATCTGGAGAATACAATCTGTGAACATACTTTACAGATTGTATTCCAGTCAGCCTAGTCCATTTTCCCCAGGGGTATCCATGTAGGAGAACAAGATTTCTGGAACAAGTGCAAATAACAAGAAAACGGTCACTTTTGTATATATTCTCTTCCACATCTTTCATGAGCAGTGCAAAAATGACAGGGAAGCAAATTTTAAGATCGTCTGCAATATGAGGAAGAAGGTACTCGCTCTATTATTAAGAAGGGAGAGGTCATAGCTGTCGAGAACTCACTTAATGATAAGACCTCATCCACTCGTGTTGGCATTATCCCACAGAGTGTTGTATCCATTAAAGTCACCCATGAGAGGTATGAGCTGAGGCAGTTGCAAGATTATCAAGTTTGATCTCATTTAACTCAACCTGGTGGTAAATAAATGGAACATACGGTAATAAGAAATTCCACAGATAGGCAAATCATTATCATTTCCAGAGCAGTATTAAGCTGAACATGTTGGAAAGAAGTATGACTGCACACTTAAACGTTACTTCACCATGGCAGGACTATCTCCAGTTCTGCCTTTGAATACAATAGAAATTCCTTAAGGTGGGTTCTCACAGGATTCTCAGCAAGTGAATTCTCATCGAATGGAACCACTTGTGGAGTTCTGAAGTGAGACTGTAGGAGATTGATGTGCTCAACAGAGAAGTACCAAGATCATAAAGTTCAAGTATGATGAAATTATCAGATGGTGGAATAGACATATGACATTTGAAATGCTGTTGACACCTTCTCAGCATAAGAGGATCTGAGGACAGGTGTGGTGGTGGCCAACTTCCTTTTTTGCATTCTGATATGATATGATATGTTCTGTTTTAATCTTTTGTGTTTCTTTATCATCTTTCACTTGACATGTATAGGAGTAAGCTGGATGATCTCCCTGACAGCTGACACATTTAGCTTTCTTTGTAGAGCAAGATTTATTATCATGATCTTTACTGCTACATCAAGCACAGGTAGGAGAGCCATGGCAGGAAGTTTAAGCATGTCCATATTTCTGATATTTAAAGCATCTGAGTGGATTAGGGATGTACAGTCTAATAGGACAGGTGAGATACCTTGCTTCTACAGATGATGGACGCTCAGGTGTATCAAAAGGAAGAACAATGTTCCTGATTTGAACCAGGTGACCATTCTACATATCAACATGCACACTCATATCTGTCACTCCCTGACTGATCTTGAAGCTCTGAAGATATCTCCTCATCAGGAACATTAAGGAGATCCCATTCTGATATCACTCCTCTACAAGAATTGAGTGTTTTATGTGGTGTTATTGTGATTGGAATAGCACCCATTGATGTTGCTCTCAGCAGTTTTTTAATGTTGCTGATACAATGTTTCCATAAGAATATATCACCTGAATGTAGTTTCTTAACTGTTTTGGAAGATCCTGCCAGTTCTAAATCCTTTTGAAGATGACATTTTCCCTATTGTCTTTTTACCTATTGTCTGTACTTGGATGATGAGAAACAGTGGTGCATTTATACTGGTATCACATCTTTGTTTCTTACTTCTCTTACCAAGTTTTTTCACTTGGTTATACTATAAATTAAAGATACCAAGAAACTGTATTCTTGATTTCATCCTTTATCCAAGTGTAAGCAAACAAAGTCTGCACATAAAGTAACTTTGTGACTGGGCTACTTGTATATAGAGGCTAATGACTTCACATCAATTGCCTTAGTGGTGTCCCATAATGCAAAGCACATATCCGTATAGACATGTATAATGCTATGCATTATGGGAAGGGCCACTATTCAGATCAGTTTCAACCTTTAGCTGAGTCTCATCAAAGGGAGCCAGACCCATAAGAGATACCAAGGTTGAAGTAATGCAGAAGTCATATATTTCCCATATACAAGTAGCCCAAAAGTGTCACACCTTATTACTAAAATACTCTGGATTAGAGATAGATGTTGAAAGTTTTTTCACTTGGTTATGTGGATCTCTAAGTACGCTTGGCATGGCATTGAATGTATGACTCACATTACATGGATAAGAAAAAGGGTGGAGAACAGAAACTTGAATCCCTGCTCTGGAGACCAAACATGGCACATATGTCACTGCAGGCCACCAATAAAGTTGGCAGTGGTGTTTCACTGAGTGATGAAAGTCATCTACCATCTAGTGGTCTGGTTAGCATTTCCTCCAACCAGGAAGGTATCCCTTTATAGAGGGAATACTCACTTGTTTTGCCAGAGCCCCTTTTGTGAAAACAGGCAACACCAAGAAAAATGAGGTTAACTTGAAGGGAGAAGCTGTATATTGTGCATTGCTTATTCATTAAAGGCCTGAATATATACAGCCATATCACTAACCTGGTTGGCTGAGTGGTTAGTGTATCTGCTCTCTAGCCAAAAGGCTGTGGGTTCGAATCCTGCCATGGGCATGGATGTTTGTGACTGTCTGTGAAAATACTAGTGGTGGTGGTTGGCAGCAGATGGTGGTGGTGTAGATGAAGGTAGTTGTGGTTGGTGGAGACAGAGAGTTGTAGAATAGATACCCTTCCTCGATGAGTCTTTGGACTCCCTGGAGGTGTTACATAATAATAATAATAATAATAATAATATCCCCTGCTGTAAAGGAGCGTCTGAATATTTTGATTAGATAGTGTACATGGTTTTATGCTTCTGCACTTCCTTTCATTTATTAATATCAAAAAAAAAACAAATTGTATCACCCCTTACTCACCCCTACTCTCCAAGCTAAACACCTATTTACATATTCCTGAGGAACATAACATAATTTTTCCTCATAACTTTTCCTTTGAATCATTGCCAGTTAAATGATATCACCATCATCCAATCAATAAAATATCATTAATGAGTAAGTTGAATGATAGTGCCTGAGAACAGAACTCAATGTCATGTCATGTCACTAGTTATTTTCTTTTCCAAAGGTTTTACACCATCATTCGGTTTGCTTGTATATTTCAGATAGCCATTCATCTTTTCACCTGGCTAATCTAATCTCTCTGTCTCTCTCTCAACCTGCACACCAATTTTTCATATTGCAATTTGTTAAATGTTTTCATAAAGTCTTAAAAAAGATTCACCACATAAAAGTCTCCCTTATGCAATATATTCATCACATTCTTCATAAAATGAAGTAGATTGCTAAAGCAAGCCTAGCTTCATGCTAATTGGTTCATAAAACTAGATTTTGAGAATCACAGAGAAAAACCTATACCTATTACACTAATTATATTCCTATCTCTCTCTCTCTCTCTCTCTCTAATACCTTAAACAAAACTGCAGATATAGTAAGCATAGCACTGTTTTGTCCTTCCACTCTTAGAACTCTCCATACCGCATGGCTCCTTAACCAACCAGCCAAGCACACAACTCTTTTGTACTTTTCCTAAAAATATACAGCAATATATCATCTAATACAACCCTTATTAGCATCTAGCCTAGTCAACACCCTTTGCATCTCTAGTTTATTCACTTTCAGTTTCTGTAATAATTGTCTTCTTCTGGTTGGTGTAAATCATCATTCATTCCAATTTGAAATACACAGACAAACTGCTCATTAACTATATGATCTGCAGTGGTCACTTTGCTCCATCACATCATGTGCATAATTGTCATCCAAATATGAAGTTGTTCATATTTGGATGACAATTTCCTCATAAATATCATTGTTTGTGTAGATGCAGAAAAATAATGGTTTGTGTAGGTGCAGAAACACCTACACAAACCATTATTCACACAATAGCTATCCTTAAATATATTCACCATTGGTAGCACTCAAAACTACCTCCTTCAATCCATTCCACTCATTCACCACTCTCCAAGCAAAGAACATTGTCTGCAAATCCTTACTAACTACACTCTCACACAACTTCCAGGGATGATCCCTTGTTCACCCCTACACCCTTAGTGTAGAAATAGACATGACAGAAACTTATAAGTTTCTATCATGTCTCCCTCTCCTCTGCCTGTCAACTCTGCTACCAACATACCTTCAATCTATCCTCATAAGGCGAATGGAGATTTTCATTGATCTCTCACCAAATCTCCTGATCTCTAAGAATTCCAGGTGACCGAATCATAAAATCTGTATACAGTAGTCAAAATGTGGCTAAATCATATTCTTATAGCTGGCCTGGTTGGCCAAGTGGTTAGCGTACCTGCTCTTCAGCCAAAAGGCTGCGGGTTCAAATCACACCATGGGCATGGATGTCTGTGAAAGCACTAGTGGTGGTAGATGACATTGGTGTTAGATGATGAAGGTTGGTGGAGTAGTGAGACAAAGAATTGTAGAGTTGATGCCCTCCCTCGATGAGTATTTGGACTCTCTGGAGGTGTGATATAATAAAAATTATTAATAATAATTATAAAGAGGGATAATATCCTCTCTATAATTACTTGTCAACGTATTCTTCAATATCCAAGTAACATTTTTAGATTTTGTTCCAAATTTTGTAATATGTCCTCTGAACTTCAAATCTCTGTCTACCACTGCCCCCAGATTCCTAGCCTCATCAATTTCTTGTAAACTAGTATCATCAATATGATATGGAGTGTGTAATCTTTTCATCAAGAAATGCATTATCTTACATTTTACAACACTGAAATGATAACCATTGTCCTTTGCTGACAATGCAAATTTATTTAAATCATCCTGTAAGATATCTACATCATTTTTATCAACTACTGGCCTCTCTAGTTTTGCATCATCAGCAAACAACTAAATATTCCCATTCAAATCTTCTGCTATATCTTTAATATGCAAATTAACGAGCAGTGATAATAGTACAGAGCTCAAGGACACTCTAATAGTCACCCTCATTCACCTTGATTCCATTCCACCATAGCCTTTGATGTCTATCATTCAATCACCTCCCTATCCATGCCACCAGTCTCAATATCCATTCCCATTTGCTCCAACTCATATAATGGATTATATTCATAATTTTGTATTCATATTCATAATGCAGTATTCTGTCAAATACCCTTGCAAAGTCCAACAGTATCATGGTGTAGCCATTTCCTTTGTCCAATTCTGCTGTCACTTTATTATAAAATGTGAAAAAATCATTAAAGCAGGACTTACTTTTTACAAAACTGTGCTGTCCCTATAGAGTATCATATTTCAATCCACCCATTCCTGAATTTTACCTTTAGCCAACTTTTCCAATACTTTAACCACTACTCTAGAGATACTAACTGATCTATAATTTGCTAAACTTAACTGTAATAAAAGTAGTAATATTAATAAACCTTACTTGATAATCTGATTCTGAGCATATTCGGCAAGCAAGCTGAGTGGGCCACAGAAAATTAAAATTGCAGCCATCACAAGTGCCATCTGGGCATGAATGAGGTGGAGATATGAGGTTTGTGTCCTTCACATTTTTGTTGCATCTTAAAGTAATAGTAGTGGTGCGGCCAGTTTTACAAGCAGTTGTTGCCCTAAAGAATATAAATAAATAAAATAGTATGATTCTTTAACACACTTAAAAAAGAAGGAAATGAAGCTACAATTGTTAACTTTAAATAGCATGTTGATAATAACACTAACAGTAAATAAACTCAGTAGCATTAAATAAATGGACAGCTAACAAGGCTCTAGTTATATGCCACCATAGCTAGAATCTTGACAGTTCTTCAACTGTCCAAGTGCAATGCAATTATTACAATGCAACAATATCAACTGCTTAAAGTACAGCTGCACATTATCTTGATATATGGCACATAAGCAACATTCATAGTGCATCCTGATGGACCACAGTGCATAGATTTGGTTATCTACATATTGTAGATGGTTAAAGATAATGAAAATAAATCAGAGATGAGTACTAAGTGTTGGGACTACAGAATGTTATCTACAAGCAGAAGGATGGAGTGAGAGTTTAAGGTTTTTGATGGATGGATAGGAGGAGAACAGGTAATATGACTGAGACAAAAGTTTGTACAAATTTCATGTTAGATGAATGCAGGTAAACCTGTTTGCAAAGAAAGCAAGTGATGGGAGAATAACAGGTAATCCAGGGAAACTGCACAAGGATGTTATGATCAAGGAACTTGTATGAAAAGTGATGAGGAAAATTATGAATGCAGCAATGTTGAATGAGTTTGGGTATTGCAGATATTTGGATTGCTAGGATGGACCATGATATACTATGTGGATCCACAGAGGATTGCTGATCAGTAGAAATAAGTATAAATATTATTATTATTATTAAGAGAGACCTCCAGGGAGTCAGGGACTCATCGATGGAGGCCACATACTACACACACCAGCTATCATACTTATTCTTGAATTCATTCACACTGCCTGTACAATCCAATGGCAATCCATTCCAATCAAGCACAATCCTATGAGAGAAAAATCTAGTCCCCAGCCCATTCTTAGCAGCATTTATTCTCAGCTTCCAAGGATGCTCTCTTGTTCTTTCCCCACCCTCTATAAAATGAAAAATTTCATCAACCGAAATCATGTATGACCCTTTCAGAAGTTTGTAAGTCTCAATCATATTACCTCTCTTTCTCCTAGTCTCTGAAGTTTACAAATTCTCAATCTGTCTTCATAATCAGTATTCAACACTGTTGAATTCCCATTAATATAATACTCCGTCTTCCTTTATTTTGATCTTTATTGAGGTGTCATTTGCATTATTTCAACCTGATGCCAAAGTTGAATTAATGCAGAAGTCATATATTTTCCATATATATATACAAGTAGGAAAGAGGTGTATCACCTTATTATTAAAATACTCTGGATCAGAGATAGTCATAGAAAGTTTTCACTTATTTCCAATGGTCAAAATCGAAATTTCAACCTCAATAACTGTCAAAACTGGTCTGGGTAGTGACTCTTCCCATTATGCATAACAATATACATTTCTGAAAGTAAGTGTGCTCTGCATTATCTGATACTAAGGTAACTGATGTAAAGTCAACAACCACTGTATAAAAGTAGCCTACTTGTGAAGATACTACATGCACAAACTTCGTGTTTACACATGGGTAGAGGATTAAACAAGAATATAATTTCTTGGCAAGCATGATTTACTTTGTCGGCATCGTCTGGTAGCATCCTCTAGCTAGAAGGTTGCAGCAGATGACCAGCTCTTCTCCATTTCTCTCTGTCTGTCGACTCCGTCATTCTTAAACCAGTCCATTCCACGATGTCATTGAACCACTCTCTAGTTGGTCTTCCATGTCTTCTCATCTCCCTCAACTTTCCCTTGTAATATAGTTCTTGTCAGGTGCCCCGAAGAACCTCTCCAAAGATGTCCTGCAAATCTGGTCTTTCTTTGTATAATATTCTTGAGCAGTGTTCTTTCCATCCCAACTCTTCTTAAAACTTCTTGATTTGATATTCTCTCTGTACATATAATCTTTTCCATCTTTCTATAACACCACATTTCCAATGCATTAATTCTTTCCATATCTCTCTTTCTGAGTGTCCATGACTCACTTCCATAACTTGCAATACTCCAAACTGCTGCTTTAACTATTCCAATTCTAACACCTATTTTAATATTCTTGTTTATTAAAATTCTCTTCATTTCCATAAATGCCGATTTAGCTTTTCCTATTCTATTTCTAATGTCCAACTGTGAAGTTACTTTCTCTGAGATCCAGCTACCTAAATATTGAAATCTTTCCACTTCTTCTAAAATCTTTCCTCCACATCTTATCTTTACATTATCTCCTATTTTTCTTTCCATTATCATTATCTTGGTCTTCTTTGTGTTAATCCTTAGTCTGTACTCTTTACAGGAGTTTTCAATTCTTTGAACAATTTGTTAATCCATTTTCACTTTCTGCCATCACCACTACATCATCTGCATATCTTAAGTTATTAATGAGTCTTTCATTTATTTTTATTCCTTCTTCTACATCCTCAAGTGCCTCTCTAAGCATCTGTTAACTATAAAGGTTAAACAACACATACTGACGCTGTTTGTGACCAATATAATCTCTTTAAAATTTCCAACTCATAAGAGTCAATATCAATATTTTCTAGAATGTCAAAAAGCCTTTTATGTTTCACTATATCAAATGCCTTTTCAAAATCTAGAAATCCCCAAAACAACTTTCCACCATTGTTTAGTGTTTTCTCCCCAATAATTCTTAGACAAGTTATATCCTCTCTAGTTCCTCTGTTGGTTTGGAATCCAAACTGTTCCCCATTCATTTCTTTTTCTATTTTATTCTTAATTCTCTCTAAAATTATTTGTGCCAAAATTTTTGCTGTGTGAGTTATAAGACTTATTGTTCTAAATTGTTACAGTCTAAAACTCCCGTCTTTTTTGGAATGGGGATAAAAATTGATCTTCTAAACTCCTCTGGTAATTCTTGTCCCTCATAAATTCCGTTAATAATTTGCCATAACACTTCCATACCTTTTTCACCTATATTCCTTATAAGGTCTATCTGTATACCATCTATTCCAGGGGATTTTCCTTCTTTCATCTTTTGAATTGCTAGATTCAATTCCTCCCTCATGATGTACAACCTCTGCCCACTATGCTCTTTCATTTGATTTTCTCCTCTTCCTCTGTCTTCATAAAGTTTACTTACATATTCTTCCCATCTCTGTAATATCTTCTCTTTTTCTATCAGAATTTAACCTCTTTCATTCTTGACTGCTCCAGTCCTTTGCATCTTTCTCCTTCCTGTATTATATTAATGTTTTTATAAACACCTTTTATGTCATTTCTTTCTGCCTTTGCTGTTGTATCTTTACTTATTTCATCTAACCATTCTTCCTTTTTCCTTCTTATCTCTCTCTCTCTCTCTGTATCTTCTTACTCAGGTCTTTATACTGCTTTTTTTTCTCTCCTCTGTTTTACTGTTAACTAACTTTCTTCTTTGTGATATTTTCCTCAAAACATTGTCCGTCATCCATGGCTTCTTTCTTTTCTCTCTTTCCTCTTCTGTTTTGGCTAAATGTAATTCTGTAACAGTAATTATACTTTCCTTAAGAATCTTCCATTTTTTACTTACATCATCACTTTCTTGTATATTTCTCTCATTCATTTCTTCTTCTACTTTTTTTTTCTTCTACTTTGCGAATTCATTCACCATACTTGGTATCTTCAGCCGCTCCATGTTCCATGATTTGTTCCATTTCCCTGTAATTATCTTTTTTAGATTAATCTTCATCTTAGTTGACAACAATAAAACAAGAATTAAACAAGATTAAACAAGAATATAATTTCTTGGCAAGTATGATTTACTTTGTACCCAAGTAAAAAAAACTTTCTACAATATGAATGGACACTTATTATCATATGTCCATAGAATCAGCATGTTTAATCAGTCTACATTAATTTCTGTATTGCTATATCCTTTATCATCCTTTCCGACATCATCAAATAACTAAATATTACCCCTAGACCATTACCTGTACTATTAATATACAAGTTAAGTGACAATGGCAAAAGTGCAGAACTCGATTGTACCTCAACTGGTCACTACCTTTCTCCTCTTAGACTCTATACATATACCATTCACATTCATTATGGTTATTCTTCTATAGTCATTGTTCATTTTGTTAGCTATATAGCAATAAAATATCTTGGATTTCCTTTGGCCTGTTTGGGTAACTTCTTTTTCATAATCTGATTTCCCATTCCTCACCACGGCCATCACTCTTTTGGCGTGCTGTTTATACTGCTTCAGATACTTGTAATCTCTCTTCTCGTGATACAGGATCTACTGCCTCCTCTTTTTATTATGTTCTTCCTTTAAAGAGTTTCATTCGTTAACTCTCGTGATTCATTCTTATAATTCTGGAAATATTGTCAAATATAGCATTATTCCGAGAAGATACCGAGTCATGGCGGTATAACCATTATATCTGGTTGGAAGGAAATGTCCAACCCACCAAGCTGCATGGAAGGCAACGGAGAACCACCATGCATTCTTTTTCTCTTTCTCCAAGTAATGATGAACAAGTCAATATGGAAGAATGAGTTATGCACAAGAACAGATGGGATCCTTGGGTCTGATCTTGTGCAGTATGCTACCCGGGATGGGGTTTGTAGATCTATGTTGGAGTCCCAGGAGGATAAGACCTCAAATGATGTTGCAGGATCAAAGCCTCCAGGAAGTTTTGGAGCTAATGTAAGGACACAACATGAGAAAATGAAACCTCAAAGAAAATACAAATATGGGCACCTGGAATATTAATTCAGTGTATCAAGTAGGGAAGATGGCCAATGTGATCAGAGAAATGAAAAGAATGAAGATATCAGTTCTTGGACTCTCAGAGGTTAGATGGAAAGGGAAAGGAGATATAAGACCAGACGATGGATTTAGATTTATTTACTCAGAAGGAGAAGAACATCAAAGGGGTTGGAATAATGTTGGATAAAAGGGTAGCCAATATGGTGGAGGGATATTGGCAGAGATCTGAAAGAGTGATTGCTTTGAAAATAAAGGCCAAACCTAGAAATATCTTCATAATTCAAGGATACTTACCAACAACAGATCATACAGATGAAGAAGTTGAAGAGATCTATCAACAAATAGAGGAATGTTTACATTTGAAAAATAACAGAGATATACTGATGGTAATGGGAGATATGAATGCAAAGATAGGGAAATGAAGAGAGGATGGTCTGGTGAGCCAATGGGCTTGGGCTCACCAGACCATGGGCTCATCAGAAAGACAGACTGGTGAAATTTTGCAGAAAACACAAATCGATAGTGACTAACACCTGGTTTCAGCAACATGAGGGAAGACTGTATACTTGGAGAGCACCTGGACAGAGAGGTGAAGAAATCAGAAATCAGATTGATTATATATTCATTAACTCAAGATATAGAAAGGTAATAAAAATGCAAAAACTTATCCTGGAGCAGACTGCAAAAATGACCATAACCTGCTCACAATTGAAATAAAAATCAGACTAAAATGAATAAATAAAGAAAATGCAACTAGAAAAATAAGAATTGATGGACTAAAAAGAAAATATATTAGAGAGAAATATCAAGCTGAACTAGAAAATAAGATTAGCAGTATTGATACTGATAGACCCCTAGAAGTAATCTGGACTGATCTAAGAGAGAAAATCAAGGAATGTGCTAAAGGTCTTCTGGGTGAGGCAGAGGGGAGGGGAAGGAAGCCCTGGATTACTGAGGAGGTGATAGAAAAAATAGACGAAAGAAGAAAATGGAAGAATAAGAACAAAGATGAAGCCCAAGTCAGGTATAAAGAGAGATCAATAAAAATCAAATAAAAATCCTGGCTTAAACGGCAAAGGAAGACTGGCTCAATCAGGTCTGCAAGGAAATAGAGGAAAATGATAAAGGATATGAGAAAGATCTATGAAGACTTGAACTTGATTTCAGGGAAGGAGAGAAGGATAAAAAGCAGTGCTTTGATGGATGAAAGAGGAAAGATTTTGTTGGAAAAAAATGAAAAAATGATAAGATGGAAGAAGTATGTTACAGAACTTTATGGAGATGAGGATAATCTGGAATGTAATCAGATAGAAAATGATGATGCCCCAGAAATTAAGGAATGGGAAACCAAAGCAGCCATTAAAAGAATAAAGGATAGGAAAGTTCCAGGAGTGGATGATATTCATGGAGAGTTACTGAAGGCATTGGGAAAGGAAGGAATAAAACTTCTGTCCATCATCTTTAATAGAAGTCTGGAGGAGGATATAATACCTAAAGACTTCATAAGATCAATTTTTATTCCTATTCTCAAGACTACAGGAACAATGGATTACAACAAGCACAGAACTATCAACTGTATTAGTTCTAATGCAACATAATATATATTGCAAAAGTCCTAATTAACATAATATACAGAAGAACGGAACAGATGATAGAGAAGGAATTAAATGAAGCACAGTTTGGTTTCAGGAGAAACAGGGGAACCAGGGAAGCTACCACAACACTACGGATATTGGGGGGAAAGAATGATCGAGTGCAATAAAGATGTATATCTATGCTTTGTGGACTATGAAAAAGCTTTCGATAATGTTAATCACTCTGTTTTATTTGATATTTTGCATAAAATAGGAATAGATAAAAATATTATGAGAATTTTGTTCAGAATATACAAAACTCAAGAGGCCAGGATCAGATTCGAAGGAGAGGATACTGAATGGATCCCCATAAGAAAGGGTGTGAGACAAAAGTGTGGGATGTCCCCACTTCTTTTTAATGTCTATAGTGAATGGATCATGAGGGAGGCCTTGGAAGATCTGAAGGATGGAATAAAGATAAACAGACACCTGATAAATAATACAAGATATGCAGATGATATTGTACCTATGAGCAAAACAGAGGAAGGCTTGCAAAGAATTTTGAACAGACTGAACAGGGTTGGAAATGAGAGATATAAAATAAAAATAAACATCCAGAAGACCAAAGTGATGAAGATTTCAAGGAAAGGAAATGATGGGATGGAAATCACTTTGAACGGAAGAAGAATAGAAAATATAAAAAAGTTTTGAATACCTTGGGAGTTGGATAACAGAAGACAGTAGATCTAATTATGAAATTAAGCACAGAATTAAAAAAACAAAAGCAGCATTTTTCCAAATATACCACATATTAAGAAACAGAAATCTGAACAAACAGTTAAAAGTAAGAATCCTCAAAACAATGATCTGGTGTGTTGAGACGTATAGATGTGAGTCCTGGACGATCAATAAGGAAATGAGTGACCGATTGAATGCATCTGAAATGTGGTGCTTGAGAAAAATGGATTGTATCAGCTAGACTGAAAGAGTGAGCAATGAAGAGGTTCTTAAAAGATTCAAAATTAAAAGAAACTATATGGCTAGTATCCGAAGAAGAAAATAGTGTTTGCAGGACATCTGATGAGGGATTCTTCTGGAGAGCTTCCCAGAATAATATTGCAGGGGATGGTGGAGGGAAAGAGAGGAAGACTCCAACTGCAATGGAAAGACATCAAAGATTGGATGGGCAAGAATCTTACAGAAGCAAGAGATAGAGAGGCATGGAAGCGTACTGTTCATCAGCTGCAACCCTCTTAAAGAGGAGGTCCAAAGGATTAGATTAGATAGCTTCATTCAGACATTCTTCTACTACTTCCCATACACTGTTGATTCTTCTACAACAGTTTTTCATACCAAGGTACTGCAATTAGCTGCATTCTTAGTTCATTATAATCTTCCATATATCTTTTTTATTCAAAGCTCTCTCTCATATGCATCATCATTTACCAAGTCAAAGCTGCATGATACAGTCATTTCATTCATAGATAGATTCTCAGAATTTATTACTATATTGAGTGTTCTTGTACAGTGAGTCCCATCCATCATACTGGTAGTTACCTCTCAGTAATTCAATAACTTCTCTTTTCCTCATCATGCATACTTTTCTCTTCTTCCCTCCATTGATTTATATCTCCATAAGATTTATCAGTCTATGCAGTTCATAGTCCTCTTAAGATATTCCTGGTCAGTAACCTAAGGATGTATTTTGTCTAGTTAACCTCTCTCTCTCTCTCTCACACATCAAACATTGCTTGTATTGCTCATACTATCCATCACCATTTGAGATTTTTACTCTGAATGAATTTAATCATTTAATCACCTGAAATCATCAACACACTTTCATGCCTTTCCTGTCCTGTCTACGCTCCCTGAATATACCTGCTCCCACCACATTCTATTCCTCTAACTACGCATACTGGCCAATGAATTAGAAACTTTTATTTAATACCATGTTGGACATCTTTTAGCAATTTCCCATACTGATCCCCTTCAATTCCCTGCACATGGTTTGGCAAGATGTGGGTTAGGAACAGCCTTCATTAAATGTTTTGGTCAATTGCTGCACACAGGAAGTTCTCTTTGTCCATACAAGCTTTCTCATACGATGCCAATCTTGTCCCTGACAGACTGTTTTAAGACACAATTATGCCTCTTATACAAACAATGTGGGTTATTTTTACAACTGTAAACATCTGGGATATCTCACATTTTGAGAAACCAGTCAGCTCTTTTCAAAATCATGTCTCCAGCCAGATAAGTACCCAAAATAAGCCCTTCATTAAGGTCCAAAAGATCCTTTATTTTTTCATTGTGATCAACACTATTGATGATTACTGACCAGCAGCATTCTTAAAAAGTTGCCTAGAACACATGGTGATGCAAGTGACCAAGTATTTTGCATATACTCTGTATAAGATGTTTATATACATCTGCATAAAGGTTTCTAATTCAGTGGGAGGTATGTGTGTATTCTCTTCTGTCAAACCAGGTCTTACTAATACTTATAATTTTTATTCCCTGTGTTAACAAAATGTTAAGAATTTGTTGCCTTTATTTCTAATGCTATGGCCATTAGTGAACATGAAAGAAAGCCTTGTGCTAGGCTGATGAGAATTAAAGTCAGCCATAAAATATGACTGCCTCAAAGAAGCAATTCCTTGTCAGGTAGCTAATCTTTTTTTTTTTTTTCTTCTTTGAAAAAAAAAAAAAAAAAAAACGTGTACCATCATTCTTGGAGTTACTGTTGCCATTCTGTCATTCACTCTCTCACTTTGATTCACACCTCTCATTTTAATTCTCTCATCAAAGCTCTCATGCAAACGCCTTGACATATTGAGTTTCTCAGCCTATTTACATTCGTTCTTTCACTAAATGACAATTATTTCAAGCACTTACCTCCAAATCCAAAACCTGATCATTCCCATACATACATACATCTGCTACTACTCCCATTATCCACTCTCCCTGTCCACTGGCTCTATCCTGTTTCCCTGTTCCATTCCCATTCTCTCTTCATCTCTCACACTACTACTACTGTTTCCATTGCCAAGCACTTCAGTCTGTTCCGTGCCACTCTCCGGATCTTTCACTTCACCTCATACTTCTGATCTCTTGCTTGCATCATTCACTGCACCTCCATCTTGCAACAGTTTCTCCGGTTCACTCACTCCAAAGTCATTCAAATGCAATCCATCACCCCTATATAATTCCATTCTTCCCTCAAATAGATGCCATACACCCACCAAATATACTCTCTTCTCCTCTCACACTACCAGCATGTCATTTATCATTCTGGCTCTCTGTCCCAACTCATTATTGTCATAACTTGGCAATGCACTGGCAACCTTTCCCACTATACTGTTATCTTTCACTCTCCTCAATAACCTCCTGATATTTGCTCTGACATTATCCTTATGTCCACTTAAATCACTTGTCTCCACAACCGCCACTAATTCTCTTGCTCATTTACTCCTCATGTCCAAAGCATGAATAATCTTGCTCATTCTCCCTCATGGATAACAGACCTTATGGACTCTCTCATTAATCTCCATACACTGCTATTCTCGAATCTCTCATCACCTCTTTTACCCTTTTTTCTTCATTCTGTTCTTTTGCACACTTTCATTTGTTTCCACTAAAGTCTGTCTGATATCACTTCACATATTCTTCATTTCATTTTTCATTTCAAATAGCTGTTTCATGAAATCTTGCATTTCGACAATACTGCTCTCTCTCACTGCCATAGTCTTGCTATCTCTCGTTCTGCTGTTACTTCTGTTTCCACATTTATACTCCCATTTGCTCCCTTATCACTTACTTTTGCTTCTTCATTCTTTCACTTCTTCAGTCTCATTAGTTTTTATTATTATTATTATCCAGGTCTCCATGGAGTCAAAAGACTCATTGTGGGAGGTCGTTTTTAAGAAATACAGAGTCTATCATACCACTCCTTGAACCCATTAACCGTCCCCACTCCAACCACTCTCTCAGGCAATGTATTCCAAGGCTCAACCACCCTCCATGCAAAGAAACTACTCCTCACCCTCTTGCACACAGCCTCCTTTTGTAACTTTCAGGGATGGCCCCCTTGTCATTGCTCCTTCCTGCCGTTCCACTAAGTGAAAGAACTCTCCAATGTCTACCCTGTAACTGCCTCTCAACAGTTTAAAAGTCTCGATCATATCACCTCTCCTTCTTCTATCCACCAAACTCTGCAGTCCACATTCCCTTAGTCGATCCTCATAACTCATATTGTACAGTCCTGAAACCATCTTTGTTATCTGCCTCTGTACCCTTTCCACAGTCAATTTATTCACTTTAAATCATGGGGACCAAATCTGAGAACAACAGTCTAAGTGTGGTCTGATCAGAGACTTATACAACAGAATGATAACCCTTTTATCTCTGAAGGTCAGTGTCCTTCTCATTATTGCAGCAATCTTCTGAGTTACCCTCACCACCTTTGCAATATGCTCCCTGAATTTCAGTTTTCTATCAATCATCACCCCCAGATCTTTTGTCTCTCCTACCTCCTGCAGTACAGCTCCTCCAATCGATTATGCATTCTCCCATCGATGGATCCCAAACCTCAAGACTTTATATTTTGCTGCATTGAACCGACAACCCCATTTATTTGCCCATCTCTCTAGTTTATTCAAATTCTCTTGCAGGGCTGCTACATCTGCACTATTACTGATAACCCTTTTCATCCATTTCTTTAATTTATGCTTCCTTCATTCCTTCAGTCTGTTTCACATTTGTTAACTCAGTTTGCTTTGTTGATTTCTTCATACCGCTATTGTGTTCTGTTCAAAGCAAGATTCAAAAATTCCATAAAAAAGTCAGTAACAAATCAATAAGAATAATTGCACAGACACACTAAGCTATCAAAAATAAACATTAGTATACTAACGTGCAAGCAATATTGCCAATTTCTACACAAAATAGCACTTATCTTTTCTGGAGCTCTTTACCAACATTATTATTATTATTATGTGACACCTCCAGGGAGTCCAAAGACTCATCGAGGGAGGGAAACCACAGTACAACTATGCCTCTACCACTCAATCCACCAACTATAACAATACCAACGCCATCTACCATCCAACATGAAGCATGTTGCAGCCACCTAGTGGCCCTTCACCTCTTACTTCTGATCTTTTGCTTGCATCACACACACACGCTGCACTAATAATAGGATAATAAAGAATCTATAAGACTTATTTATTCTTTTCATGTTCTTGATTACTGTACACATTATATTAATGATAAATGCATGCATCTACTGACATAATATTTTATAAGTTACTTACGTATATGATGTATAGAAAAAATGGATATCAGGACTTCCTGCTGCACCTTTGAAAGAAATTCATATAGAATTAAAGTGCTACATTACTTGAAGAGCATATGAATACTTTTCTATTTATTCATTAAATAATTAAATATAATAGCATTTAAATAAATGCTATTAAATAAATTATTTAATAAATTAAATTAAATTAAATAAACAAAATAAATTATAATATAATTTATTTTGATTTAAGCAAAGGAAGTATACTCACTCTGAAGAAATTCTTTTGCAACAGAAATATTTGCAAGATATCCATTTGTAGTAACTCCAATTAATGTATCTCCAAGACTGAAAAAGGTTAAAATTTATTGCATTCTCATATTTAAAAAGCCAACTTAAATTAACATGCATGCATGAGCACAAACATACATAATAAATAAGTGGTTGCTTTAATTTCAAAGAAATTTAACTAGGGGAAGAGACCTCTACATAGATGGTAAGGAATGGAGATTCAGTTTATGAGCCAAGATATAATCCTTTACTATCTGTAAGGTAATATACTGTTTCTATCCACAGGTAATAAATTCCATATACAGGAATGTGCAAAAGAGCTGACAGTGCCCTTGTCTTGGTTGTTCAACAGAAGTCTGGCAACAGGAACAATCCCAGAAGAGTGGCAGAGGGGAAAAATAGTGCCACTGCATAAGGGAGAATGTAAGTCAGCAGTGTCAAATTATAGGCCAGTGCATATATCAAGTGTAACGGTGAAGGTGTTAAGCGAGCCTGATTAGAGACAGAATACAAGCCTGGATTGATAAGAAAGGAAATCTTTCAAGACAGAAGCATGGATTTGTTAAGGGAAGGTGCTCTAGCAACTTAGTTAAATTTCATAATAGGGTGACCAGTGTACTGGAAAGAAGCAATGCTTATAGTGTGATTTATCTGGATTTTGCTAAAGCATTTGATCAAATACTACATGATAAAGTAATGTTGAAATTGAGCAGAATGGGAATAGATAGTCATTTGGTTGGCAGTGTCCCAAAAAAAGGGAAGATGATGAGTGAGGCACCATGGGATTCTGTTCTGGGACCACTGTTGTTTAACTTATATATCAGTGATGTAGTTCACAGTGTGAAAGGAGATATTCAGTTGTCCTGATGATGTTAAATTAGAAAGGGCAATCTCAAGAAGTTCTGACTTGTTGTTGTTGTCACAAGAGGGGTGAAGAATGGGAATATCATTTCAATGTTGCTAAGTGTAAAGTTATGCAGTTTGGCCAGAGAAAACAGAATGAGTTGGAAGTTGAAGTATTTATGGTCACCTGGTTATATTGATGATAAGAAAACATTGGATAGAGTGCAGAGGCAATTAACTAAGACTGTCATAGAAGTTTGGAATATTGAGTATGAGGACAAATAAAGGGAATATGGTCTTCAGAGCTTGGCAGGTAGGAGGAGAAGTGGTGATATGATTGAGACATATAAAGACATATTGAGACATGGTGAGAGGAGGCTATCAAATAGATAATAGAAGAATTGTTGCATAGGATAATGGATGATGCAAGAATGAGAAGTCATCCCTGGAAACTGTACAAAGGAGATTTTTAGCTTAGTGGGTAATTAATGAGTAGAATGCATTGCCAGAGTGGGTAGTGAGTGCTCCAACACTAAATATATTCAAGGCAATGTATGACAGTTATTTTGGTCTGTGTTCAAGGAACACAGACCATGCCTCCTACATGGAGGCTTGGAAGCAACAGTAATAATAAAAATTAAAGAATGTGCCAGCAATCAGAGCCATTTAACATCTATATTTCTTTACTGACTAAAACTTAAACACGAGCTGATTAGGTTTGCAGAGTGGATAGCATCTGCACTCCAACAGACTGAACAGAATGTCTGTGAATGACTTTAGATTAGATACATTCATTACTCTAGTGTGAGATGATTACTCTGCTTCTTAGAAGTCTGAAGTGGTTTTGTAAAAGTTTCATGTTTCATCTTGATAGCAGGTTTTCTGATTATTCTATACCTCTCAGCCAACACACAGTTTTAATGTATTACAGATTTGTGGAAGGGATGTTAGATATGAGGATCGGCTGAGGGAATGTGGACTGCAGAGTTTGGTGGATAGAAGAAGGAGAGGTGATATGATTGAGACTTTTAAACTGTTGAGAGGTGGTTGACACTGGGGAGTTCTTTCGCTTGGTTGAACAGTGGGAAGGAGTGATGACAAGGGGCCATCCCTGGAAGTTACGAAAGGAAAAACTGTGAGCAAGAGGGTGAGGAGTGGTTTCTTTGCATGGAGGGGTGGTTGAACTGTGGAATGCATTGCCTGATAGAGTGGTGAGAGCGAGAATAGTCAATGAGTTTAAGGAGTGGTATGATGGACTTTGTGTTTCCTAGGAGGATCTCCCACGATGTGTCTCGATAGACTTGTGTTTCCTAGGAAGGACCTCCTGCGATGAGTCTTTTGACTCCTTGGAGGCCTAAATAATAATAATAATAATTGTATAAAAACAGCATAGAGCTTGTTTCTTTTTATCAATTTTTAGAGTGTCACCTATGTTATTATTATTATATAACACCTCCAGGGAGTCCAAATACTTATCGAGGGAGGGCACCCGCCTACAACTCTCCATCTCCACCATTATTTTCACAGACAATCACATCCATGCCCACTGTGGGATTCAAACCGCAGCCTTTTGGCTAGAGAGTGGATATGCTAACTACTCGGTCAATCAGATCGGCATATATAATTAAGTTCTCTACTGTTTTCTTATTTTCTCTTTTGTCAGGAAACTAGAGAATTCAAATACATTCCTGGAACAACCAGAACAGAAATGACGACTGATGTGACTCACTCCCATCACAAAAGGATGTAAATTGCATAATCTGGAAATCCTGATCTAGATCCCATGAAAGAGTTACATGTGCCACTTCAGGCCTCCAATAAGAAGAGATGTGATCTCACACCAGATGATGGAATTCATCTCTCACCTAAAGACAAAGATAATCTTCTTTAATGTCAGACACTTTCAAGTAGAGTGATGTGGGCAAACATTAAAATGGGAAATGGACAGTGAGACTTATTTGTGAAATTGGACAATTACACTTAATGAAAAGTCTCTAAAAGGAAAAAAATGAGGAATGTTTTGAGTGATTAGGGAAGGCAACTGACATAAACAAAAAGAAAAAAGCTGGTCCTTGTGGGAACTCTTAAACAGCAGAGTAGGAAATAAATACCACACAAAAATGTTTTGAGAAAATTTGAAGAAAAGATCAAAGTTAATAATGATGGAAAGCACCTGTATTGATTTCTGTTCAGGAGATTGACTAGTTAGCACTAATGCTTATTACATAAAGATGTGCATAAATTCATGTAGATAGAAGATACAAGAAGTAAGTCTCATTGATTATGCTACTGTTCATAGTGATATCATTAAGCTGCTTTTTAGGATACAAGAGTATACAGGAGATTTGAAATATGAAGTGATCACCATTTGGTATTGAGTAAGATGAAACTGAACATTATACTAAAAAAAAAATACACATATATATATATATATATATATATATATATATATATATATATAAGTTTTAAAAATAATCATTTAAGTAGTTTTCGGAGGGGAATGGTAGGCTAAAATATACAAATATTATTCAAGAAAAAACTAAAAGAATTTGAAAATAAGAACCAAACATTAGAGACTCAGTAGCACAGTCTGAAGAATGAATGACTCAAGCAGGAAAACGAGTTGAGGGTGTTTACAAAAATAGAAAAATCTGATCTTCATTCTTCATTGCGGACTAAAGCAGTTAAAGAAACAGTCCTGGATAAGAAGAAACAGTATTGAGAGTTCTTATAAAAAGTAATTCAATGCACTTTCTGAAATAATATAGAAAAAAAAATTAACAAGTTGTGTGTAAAAGTAGGTCAATAAAAGTCATGGGAAGACTTTTGTTTGAGCACTTTATAGGATTAGCTAAACAAAATACAGAAGATAAATAACAGTAAGATGGCAAAATGGAAATGAAACAAGCAGTAACAAAACACTGACAGAAAATAATCAAATGGAATACAATCAGGAGTACATATTAATAATGGAGGTAGAAAAAAGCCATCAAAAACTGAAAACACAGAAACATAGCTAGCATAGATAATATTCAACCAGAAACAAATATAGAGATATAAAAGTTTTACAGTGGATATGTATTTCAGAAGGTCTAGTCAGCAAGATGAATAGTAGATGACTGAAGTAAATAATGTCCCACGTCAAAGGGACATTATTTACTTCAGTCATCTTCTAACCATGCTTGCACCAATGCTTGCACATTGGTGCAAGCATGGTTAGAAGATGCATATAAAAGCATTCTGTTTTTTCCCCCTAGCCACCTAGGGGAAAAAAACTAATTTGAATCCAATCAAATATTTGTGAGATCATGAATAATGTAGTTTCTGTCAGTGAATGTCAATGCCTCACTCAATTGCTGACCTCTGAGATGTTAATCTATCTATGCTATTCACTACAAGTAGATTTGCTTGAATAATAAATACAAGGTTTTAATTTGTATATGTTTTTATTTGTACTAGATGTATTTATACATCTACTATAAATAAAAAATGTATACTAGTTAAAACCTGGTATTTATCATTCAAGTCAATCTGTCTAGCTTATCCATAATACTTCAGGACACCTTCTACAGTCTAGTCAAGTCAATATCAAGATGGATGCAAGCAGTTATCTAGGCCAAAGGGCATCCAACATGCTACTAAGTAGGTGATCATAATATTTGGCTCATGAGTGTGTGTGTGTGTGTGTGTGTGTGTGTGTGTGTGTGTGTGTGTGTGTGTGTGTGTGTGTGTGTGTGTGTGTGTGTGTGTGTGTGTGTGTGTGTAAAGCAGTGTAATTAAGACTATATTGTGTGAGATGCATTAACAGAACAAAATATATAGTTTGTTGATGCTATAGGTGAGGATGCAAATGCCAATACGACTGACATGCAATGGTCAATTAATATGATGAGTGCAGGACAAATAATCATCATGGGAGAGGCTTTAGCTATAGCCCAGCATATAGAAGGAAAAATTATGGCCTCGAAAGAAGGAAAGGACACATGGAAAGAAGGAAATGGAAAATATACAGCTACTGAAAGACAATTACCTAATACAGCATGTGACAGAATTTGAGAATGTCAGTTTGATGGTATCAGACAATTTGTTTGTTATCAAGGTAACCACTTTGCTTCTGATTACCAAGAGTGATCATACAGTTTTGACTTGGGAGGAGACTAAGAATGTGGAATCAAATAAGAAGGGGTATATGTGGAACTGCAGACTGATACTTATTACAAACTCAGGAGACAAGTTTGAAGTAATCCATGACATAAAAAATTGCAAGAGAATATTTTAGTACTACACGGTTAATGGTTGAGGGTATTTAAAGAAAGCAGTATCAGAATACATACCCATGGACAGGAGGATAAATAATGTTGGAGTTAAACGGATGAGTAGCATCATGGAGCAGAAGTGAAAAAAATAAAATGTTGTGCAGTGTATGTAAGATGAAAGGTGAGGTGGAAGGGCTGGATTACAGAGAATTCAAAAATGGGTGGACACGAATATGATATTCTATGGAGGGGAGGAGGGATAGCATGGCATTCTGAAGGGAGGTCTCATCTTAGTAACTTACTCGTTTTCTACAATATACACCCTCTGTCCAAAAAGAAACCAAACTTTTTGAAAATAGAAGAAACTAGTGGCGCCACAATGTTGTATCTTTTTTTTTGTTGTCGAAAGCAGCAACCTTCATCAGTATTGTCTCAACTGTTTATAACATTTGTTTCATTAGAAGCAGAGTTATAGTGCCAAGAGTGACAGTGTGTTTTGAAGAACGGGGAAATTGAGTTTCAAACAGAGAGCTGTGATTAACTTTTGTGTTAAACTTGGTAAATGTTTTACCGAAATGCATCAAATGCTTCAAAAAGCATAGGTTATGAATGCATATCCCATACTGAAGTTTACGAGTGGTTTAAGCGATTTCAAAGTGGTCATGAAAAGCTTGAGGACGACGAAAAGCCGGGCCGTCCCAAAACTGGACTGAGTGAAGTTAATATTATTATTATTATTATTATTATTATTATTATTATTATTATTACGGGCAACTCCAGGGAGTCATTAGACTCATCGAGGGAGGCCCCAAATCATTTTCATCACAACTATTCGACATTCATACAGTATCTATCATACCTCGCCTTAAACTCATTCACTATCACAGCATCCACCACAGACTCAGGGAGCGCATTCCACTCATTCACTACTCTAAAAGTAAAGAACCCAGTTCTAACACCTTTACTAACCACACTTTTGCCCAGTTTCCATGGATGTCCCCTAGTCCTCCCACAACCAGCCCTGTTCTCAAAAATATCTTCTGAATTAATTTTATAGAAACCCTTCAGTAATTTGAATGTCTCAATCATATCTCCCCTCCTCCGCCTATCAACCAATTTTTGCAACCCACAAATCCTCAACCTGTTCTCATACGGTTCATTCCACAGACCTGCTATCATCTTGGTCACTCGCCTCTGGATCCTCTCCACCTCCTCCCCATCAAGAAGAAACCTAGGTGACCAAATCTGAGCACAGTAGTCGAGATGAGGTCTTATCAAGGCTCGATACAGAGGAACAATAACCTGCTTGTCTCTGCTTGTCAATGTATTCTTCAGCAACCAAGTGATTTGATGAGCTGATTTGGCCACTTTTGCAATGTGTCCCCTAAATTTCAATTCCTTATCCACCAACACTCCTAAATCTCGTGCTCATCAATTTCCTGGAGCACGGTTCCACCAATGCAGTAAACTGCCTCCCATCTTTTCACCCCAAAATGCATAACCTTACATTTTGCCACATTAAATTGACATCCATTCTCCCTAGCCCAGACCTCCAATCTATCCAAATCATCCTGCAAAATTTTGACGTCATCTGCATTCACTATTGCCCTACCCAACTTCGCATCATCCGCAAACAAATGAACTGTTCCTCTCAAATCCTTTCCTATATCATTTATGAACAAATTAAACAGCAGTGGTCCAAGAACAGATCCTTGTGGTACACCACTAGTCACAGGCCGTCTTGTGGACTCTACTCCCGAGTAAACCACTCTCTGATATCTCTCCGTGAACCACCCTCCTATCCATCTCACCAACCCTATGTCCATTCCCATATGCTGCAATTTACTGATTAGAATTCCATGTGGTATCCTGTCAAAGGCCTTAGCAAGGTCCAGCAGAATCACTGTAAACCCATTACCCTTATCCAGTTCAGCCGTCACTGTGTTATAATACGTGAGCAAGTTACTGAGGCATGACCTACCCTTCACAAAACCATGCTGTCCCCGATACAGTATCCCATTTTCTTCTATCCAATCTTGTATTTTCCTCTTGACTATTTTCTCTAAGACCTTGATAATGATTCCTGTTATGCTGATTGGCCGGTAATTTTCAACAGCAGCCTTGGAATCACCTTTGTGCAGTGGAACTATTTTCCCCTCTTTCCACCCCCTTGGGACTGACCCAGTCCTGAGGCTCAAATTAAACATAATGGTCAAGGGCACTGACAATTCTTTGGCCGCTTCACGTACGACACGAGCTGGTATACCATCCAATCCCAGATGTATTGACATTGAGGTTCTGTAATAGACTAGTTACCTCTACCTCATTCATCACAATTCCAGTATAAGCTGTTGGTTCCTCCATTTCCGCAAAGCCACCACCTGGATGATATACTCTTGCAAAGTGCTCGCTCAGTAATTCCACAACATCGACTGATTCAGTTACCTCCCTACCCTCAGCATTTTTTAAGATCATTCTACCATGAGCATTTTTCCTTTTACTTGCAACATATTGAAAAAACTGTTTGGGATTCTCTTTAGCCTGCATGGCCAATTTCCTTTCGTAATCTGCTTTTGCTTTTCTTACCACCCTTGTTACCATCCTGGCCTGAGCTTTATACTGTTCATGCACCTGATGGTCACCCTTCTCCTTAAATTCCCTCCACAATTGTTTCTTTTTTTGCAGCTCAAGCTTAATAGTGTTATTCATCCATTTAACCCCTACCTGATTTATTATTCGGACTCTTGGTATACAGTCAACCATTGCCTCCTGCAAACAGTTCTTAACCACCTCCCATGCACCATCAACATCCAGCCCTTGCAGTTTTACATGCCATGGCATTGAGCCAAGCACACACCTAAGCTTGTCATACTTACCAGCCCGGTAATTCCACATATACCCTGTCTTAATTGTAAATTCGACTCCTTTAGCCACCTCCCAAGTCATGACCTTATGGTCACTCTCACCAATTGGTGGCAACATGGTCATGTTCGTTACAGCTACATTCTCAGTTGCAATTACTAGGTCCAGCACTCTCTGCCCCCTGGTATTTTCCAATACATGTTGCCGTAGATAGTTGTCCCTTAATAACTGCATAAAATCCAATTCCTTCCTCCGATGTGCCCTCTCCTCTTTCCAGTCAATGTTACCATAATTGAAATCACCCATAATAATTACCTTCCTTCCATTCATTTCTTCTATTTGCTTATGCATACTATTCCCACCATCCACTCCATCACCCGGTCTATAGCAGCACCCAATTGTATATTTTGTTCTGCTAGATTGTATCTCACACCAAACAGCCTCAAATGTGCTTTTTTCCCCATCCTGCAGTTCAACTTCTATACTCCTTGGCTGAAGCTCATCAGCTATCATCAATAACACTCCTCCCCCCTTTTTATTCACCCTGTCACTCCTGAACACGCTATACCCATCGCATTCAATCCCACTAGCTTTATCATCTTCTGTCAGCCATGTTTCACTAATACCGACAACCTGTGGCCTGGAAGTGCCAACCATGGCCAAAAACTCTTCCTTCCTGTTCCTAATACTCCTGGCATTAGTGTACATGAATCGCAGAAGCCCATTTGTCCCATCCCTACTTTGATTCCTTATACTAATTATCCCATTCTGATTTGTTGTCAGTCGTACTCGCCCGGGCATAATATACTCATTCATACACTTAACTGCCCCCCCTAAAGTCTGCATATCTACTCCCCCCCCTCTTAATAAATCTAGTTTCCCTGAGTCTGTACATCCACTTCCACATCATTCATCAACACTCTTTCAAGTCTCCGTACACCAACTCCATTCAAATGTAACCCATCCATCTTATATAAGTCCTTTCGCCCATCGAACTCATTCCACAAATTCCACACCACTCTCCATGCATAACCCACGCATAAAGTCATTGGCAATTATGGCCCTCCTTCTAAACACTTCGCTGTCATACCGCGGTAAGATACTCACCATCCTAACTCTCTCACTCTTCTCTTTTGCTACCTCAAACAACTCCCTCACATCCTCTATCATTTCCATTTTGTCCTCTTTCAAATCATTCGTTCCTGCCACTATTATCATCTCTTTCACCCTCTGTTTTTGCAGTCGAATAGATTCGCTGACGTCCTTTATGTTCGCACCCGGCTGGTACGACTTCGTTAAACTCTCAATTATTACGCCTCTTAATAGCGAATCCCCATACATAATATCCCAAAAGTGCATGATTTCATCAAAGAAAACCCGAAATCATCCATGAGATTAATTGAAGATGAATTGGGGATTCCAAAATCAACTGTGCACAACATTTTGACCGAGAGTTTGGGCCTTCATATATTGAATTCACGATTTGTTCCCTACAAGTTGACGGACAACCAAAAAATGTATTGAATTGAACACTGCAAGGACCTCATTAAAACCACTCGTAAGGACTCAAACTTCCTTGAAATCGTTACTGGTGACAAAACATGGTGTTTTGAGTATGAGCCTGAAACAAAGTGCCAGAGTGCTGAGTGGAGACCACCATAAGAACCATAAGAGGGGCATCCAAAAAAAAGTTGCTTGGAGAAGTCAAAAGTAAAGACAATGCTGATTTGCTTTTACGATTCCAAGGGCATTATCCACAAAGAATTCATTCCGCCTGGCCAAACGGTCAATGGTGAGTTTCATCTCAAAGTTTCGAAGCGATTGATAGCGAGAATTCGTTGTGTATGGCATGAATATCGTGACGACCGACCGTTTGTCAAAACACACTGTCACTATAACTTGGCTTCTAATGAAACAAATGTCATAAACGTTGACACAAAACTAATGAAGGTTGCCGCTTACGACAACAAAAAGATACAACAGGTTACGCCACTAGTTTCTTCTATTTTCCAAAAGTTCGGTTTCTTTTTGGACAGAGGGTGTAGCAACAGTTGAGTTGGATAAGAAAAATGCCTCCAACCTGATGCTGCCAGACTATATAGTCAGGATTCAATAACAGTATTATGCAAGCTGAAACAAATGGGAACAAGAGATAACAGAGTGGATTCTGGGGGAGTCGAGCAGTTCGGCTTGGCATCAGGTTTTGCCTGTCACTAGTAATTCCACCAATGAGAGTTTCATGAGTTTAGAAGTGATCCTTTTGGGTCACTCTGTAAGATTTAGAATGATATTAGATCACTCAGAGCTTTTGGATTGAGTTATTCCCCCCCCCCCCCCATGCACCTTAACAATATCCCAATAAAGTTCAAAACTGGTCTGAGTAGTGGCCCTTCCCATAATGAAGACATTACTCACACCCAATAGGATGCATATGCTTTGCATTGTGGGATAATAAACGATTTAATGTGAAGTAATTAGTATCTATATATAAGTAGCCTAGTTGTGAAGGTACTTCATATACACACTTTGTCTGCTTACACTTGGATAAAGGATTAAACAAAAATATAATTTCTTGCCAAGTTTAATTTAACACATACTAGTCATTATTCACATAATACCTATTGTACCTCTCCTTAAACTGAGGCTGGTGAATGGGTGGAATGAGTTGCCACCTCTGGCAACTCATTCCACCCATTCACCAACTTCAAAGCAAAGAATGTAGTCCTAATACCTTTCCTATTTATGCTCTTACACAATTTCCTTGGGTGACCCCCCCCCTCCTTTCCTTTCCTGTCATGTACTGAAAAAAAGTCTTCAGTGTCAATCCCATAAAACCTCTTTAATAACTTAAATGCTTCATTCATGTCTCCTCATTTCACCTATCAGCTAGTTTTGGAAGCCCATAGACTGGCAACCTTCTCATAGGGAGCATTCATAGACCTTGAACAAGCTTTGTCACTCACTCACCTCTGGATCCTGCCTGTCACTTCTGCATCCCCACAGAATCTGGATGACCAGATCTGCATGCAACAGTCCAGATGTGGCCTTATAAAGGGGAATAAAAACTTCTCTGTTTCTGTGACTTAGTGTGTACTTCAAAATCATGTAATCTGATGTGCTGTTTTGGCTGCCTTTGCAATATGCCCTCGTAACTTCAACTCCCTGTACACAAGTCCCTAGCCTCAGCAGTTTCCTGCAGTTCAGTTACATCAATATAGTATACAACTTGTGATCTCTTCTTCCCAAAGTATATCACCTTACACTTTGGGAAGAAGAGAAGAAGAAGTAGGATTTCTATATCACCTTCATTTGCTATTACACTTCAAAGTTTTGCATCATCAGCAAACAACTGAATATTTCTCATCAAATCATTTCCTATATCATTGATGTACAAATTAAACAACATAGGACCAAGTACTGAGCATTGTGATACACCAGTCCAGTAGAAATCAGGTTGTCACCTGATTTCTACTGGACTCAACTTCTCCATAAACCTTTGATTTCTGATAATCAGCATTCTTCTAATCCAAATCACCAAATTCATATCCATCCCCACATCTTTCAATTTATTTACACAACAGAGTTCTGGGTGGACTGTCAAATGCCTTTGCAAAGTCCAGCAGATCACTGAATAGCCATTAACCTTATCCTACTCTTAGTAAACAAATTACCAAGGCAAGACATACCCTTAACAACATCTTGTCCCTTATAAAATTTCACATTCCTATTCACCCAATTCTGAATTCTGTCTTTTAACAATTTTTCCAATACCTTAACTACCGCTCCTGAGATGCTGACTGCCAATAATTTACTACTTCTGTCTTGGAGACTCTTTTATGAGGTGGGGTGATTTTGATCTCTTTCCACTCCATTGACATCTGCCCAGTACTGAGGCTTAAATTAAATAGCTTGGTCAGAGAAGGCTGATAATTCCCTCTCACAGTCTCATAATCCATGTGAGCCATGGGATTAGATGGAGATATGCCATCTAATCCCATGACTGTTTGCATTCAGGTTCTGCAATATAATAAGCACCTAGATGTCTTCAACTTCTATTCTCCTATAAGTCATTGGGGCACATCCGGCATTGTAATACAACTGCCTAAATAGTACATCCTTGCAAAATGATCACTCATAAATTCAACTATGTGGTGTGCTACTATTGCCTACCCAGCATCAGCACTTTTTTAAAATCATCCTTCTATAGCCCATCCTTTTACTTGCAGCATAGATGAGAGAAACCAAGCTGATGAAGCCAAAAGAAATATTAAGAGCCTCATCAGCTTGGTTTCTCTCATCATTAGCTTTAGCCTTCCTTACCATACAGGTCATCCATCTGGCCTGTGCCTTGTTCTACTCATGAGCATGCTAATAACATTTTTCTTTATATTCCCTCCACAACTTTTTTTTTCTCTGCAACTCCTGCTTAATGATGCTATTCATCTAAATAACTTCTACCTTGTTAATTTTTCTGACTCTGGGTATATAGTCTGATAATGCTTTGTGGGGGGGGGGGGGGGTGGGGGGGGGGGGGGGTGGGGGGGGGGGGGGGTGGGGGGGGGGGGGGGTGGGGGGGGGGGGGGGTGGGGGGGGGGGGGGGTGGGGGGGGGGGGGGGTGGGGGGGGGGGGGGGTGGGGGGGGGGGGGGGTGGGGGGGGGGGGGGGTGGGGGGGGGGGGGGGTGGGGGGGGGGGGGGGTGGGGGGGGGGGGGGGTGGGGGGGGGGGGGGGTGGGGGGGGGGGGGGGTGGGGGGGGGGGGGGGTGGGGGGGGGGGGGGGTGGGGGGGGGGGGGGGTGGGGGGGGGGGGGGGTGGGGGGGGGGGGGGGTGGGGGGGGGGGGGGGTGGGGGGGGGGGGGGGTGGGGGGGGGGGGGGGTGGGGGGGGGGGGGGGTGGGGGGGGGGGGGGGTGGGGGGGGGGGGGGGTGGGGGGGGGGGGGGGTGGGGGGGGGGGGGGGTGGGGGGGGGGGGGGGTGGGGGGGGGGGGGGGTGGGGGGGGGGGGGGGTGGGTTCTCGTAATAATGCTAAACTCGCTCTTTTATAAATACGTTGGGCTTTGGTCGAAGTGAAACTTGTTCCTAATTTTTTTATACAGTTTGGTATCAAATTGGCATGTCAGCACCTTTTTAAGAAGGCTAACCTGTTCAGTTGCCATGCCAATTTTAATTTCGACTTACCGAATTGTCGTGCCTTATGTACGATGTTATCTAGGTTAATCCATTCTAAGCCTCCCAAAAATAATATCCCAAAATAAAGAAATAATAGCTCTAAAAGAACTACGCAATAATAACCACATTATAATAACCAAATCAGACAAAGGAAATGGCACTGTAGTAATGGATACAACAGAATATGAAAGCAAAATGCATGCACTGCTCCAAGACCGGTCTACATATCAAATCATAGATCGAGATCCCACCAACTCACAAAAGAATAAGGTGTGCAAGTTACTGGACAAAGTCACTTCCTGGCCAAAAGAAATTGTCAAAAAACTCAAATCCTTGCATGTTAAAACACTCAGAATATACGGCGCTCCAAAAATACACAAACAAGGTTCACCTTTGTGTCCTATTGTAGATAGTATAAACAGTCCTACATATAAACTAGCTAAACATTTAGCCAAATTACTAGCCACTTACACAAACAATTCTCCCTCTTTTGTTAAAAATTCTACCCACCTAAAAAGTATTTTAGAAAACCACACCTTAAATAGTTCAGACCTAATGGTGAGTTTTGATATCACCTCATTATTATTGTACCACTGATTGAAAACACTTAACTTACTAAATTCACAATTTCCCCCAGATATATTTCAGCTATTTAAATTCAGAGAACAGGCAGGTTATTTTACATGGAAAGGGAAAATATACAAACAATTAGATGGGACAGCTATGGGTTTTCCCCCCTTTCTCCCCCCTTAGCCAACTTCTACATAGAACATAGAACTAGAAGCTAATGACTGCCTGCCCTTCCTGGATACACTGATGACATGTCTTCCTGAAGGTTCCTTATCATTTTCGTTTTATAGAAAACCCACACATACAGGGAGATACTTACACAAACAATCACACCATCACCCTTTTCAACAATATGGCTAAAAAACAAGGTAGAGCAATCTGTTCCAATGACATTGCTCTCACTGCTGAACTTTCTCACCTACGTTACACCTTCTTAATCAGTGGTTATAATCCCCATGAGATATATAACATACTAAATGCTACCCAGAAATCTCCTCTATCTACCACAAAAGACTACAACAAAACTATCACCATCCCATACATTAAAGGCTCATCTGAAAAGATATCTAGGGTGCTTAACAAACACCAACTGTGCACCGTATTTAAACCTTATGTGAAATTTGCAACTCTCATCCGTTCACCTAAGGACAAATGCACTCCTTTATCACATCCAGGAGTCTATGAAGTGCCCTGTTCTTGCCATCAAACCTTCTACGGACAGACAGGAAGAACTGTGGACATCCACCTCAGTGAACACAAAAAATATATGCAACACTTTCGCTATGGCAAGTCGGGTCTGGCAGACCATGCTTTGGATATCCCAGCATACAGGATTAATTGGAAAAAACAAAATTAATGCACAGAAGCCTTAAAACATACTCCAAACCTTAACAAGTATGGCTGTATAAATCTACCAAAGATTTGGGAGACAGTCATCCTAAAACCAAAATAATATTTATTACTATTATTTTATTTTTTTCAAACTTTCTAATACTATTATTTGGACTACTATTTCAAAACTTGGAACTACTTTTTTTTATATATATCTATTTTTGTAACCTAAATGGTGCCCTATTAGGACTTTAGTCTTGTGTTACACCGGATTGTGGTTGTCTTGCATTTGTAACAAACTTTGTGTTGTGTGCTCTGAAGATGCTGGATATAATACCAGCAAAATATTAGCTTTTAAGTTAATAAATAGTTATTTTCTTATCCATCTGTGTTCATATCAATACCGTTAAATCTATTACAGCATGTCTGACAAACACATAAGCCTATCCATGCATTTTGATATTTCTTGATGTGCTGACATCATATTCTTTGAAATTCTTTGTCTTCTGAATCGTTCGAGATGTTGGAAAGGGTCGTTTAAAGGTAGACATTCAGTTTTACAGCATGTTCTTCTTCTAGCACATGTATAGCTTCGTTAGTGTGGACCAGGAGAATGTGAGTGGTGGCAATCTGTTCCTGTAAAACAGCAAAGCTTGTTTGCCCATAAATGTGGAGAGCCTTCAGTGAAGTAAACTGTTTCAATTTCACACAATTCAGGATAATGTTATTATCCCAGCAGCGTTTTAAAAAGGCTAATCTGTTCAGTTGTCTGGATAACTTCAACTTCAGCTTGCCATATTTACAAACCTTCTGGTCAATTGAATTCATG
The DNA here is from genome assembly GCF_054136105.1 of Typopeltis vanoorti. NCBI lineage: Eukaryota > Metazoa > Arthropoda > Arachnida > Uropygi > Thelyphonidae > Typopeltis > Typopeltis vanoorti. Next base: position 98,630,389 of record NC_143551.1, on the reverse strand, counting down.
GGTAATAGTAATTATGGTAGATTGGCTTATATGTTGGTTACTCATATCTGTTATTTTTCAGGAAATAACAATGTATAATAAAATATTAATTCTAAAAACTTTAATTAATACTTTCCTTTATTTTGGCAATGTTACATTGCCATCATCAGGGATCACAAAAAACAATATGTGCATGCAGGCACTAACACTGGTTAAATGAGGCTGAAGACAGGCAACTAAAGATGAACCTAGAGTCCTAAATTATATCTAGTAGTGAGCTAAATTTGGGGGTTTTGTGATCCCTGATGATGATGGGAATGTAACCTTGCTGATATATAGAAAAGTATTAATTAAAGTTTTTATAATTAATATAAAACTTCCCTTCAGTTGGTGAGAGAGATTATAAAGTGGTCACCTGGGTTGTGTCTAGTCATATGAAGATTTCTATTAGCAAAGAATATATGAGAAATTAACAAATGCTGGAGATTATAAAAAGATTAAGAGACAGCTTGGAGCTATAGCATGGAATTAGGTGTTAAGCAGGAGAGAAATAAATGCTTCATGGGAACTGTCCAAATCATATTAACATCGATGTTCGAATATATTCCAAATGTCAAAAGACTAAATAAAGTAGGTGTCAAATGGATGAATAAATGGATTAAGCATGAAATTTAGAAGAGAATATTGTGAAAGAATCATAGGATGAATAATAGTAGCGATTAACTGCATGAGGAGTATTATTATTATTATTACGGGTATCTCCATGGAGTCAGTAGACTCATCGCGGGAGACCCAAACTAGCAAAACAATATCTGTCATATCTCTTCTTGAATTCATTTACAGACGAAGAGCTCACAACTAAGTCAGGCAATGAATTCCACTCATTCACCACCCTCCAGGCAAAAAACCTTGTTCTGACACCTTTGTTAACCACACTCTTCTTTAATTTCCAGAGATGACCTCTTGTTCTTCCATCACTATCACACAGCTGAAACATTTCCCCTGCATCAATCCTATAAAAACCTTTTAGTAATTTGAATGTTTCTATCATATCCCCTCTTCTTCGCCTATCAACCAATCTCTGCAATCCACAAGCTCTCAATCTATCAATGTAGGGAGCATTTTTTATATCACTCACCAACTTGGTCACTCTTCTGAACCCTCTCCACAGCCGCCTCATCTCCAAGGAATCCAGGTGACCAGACCTGAGCACAGTAATCCAAATGTGGAAGTATCAATGCTTTATAAAGGGGAATAATAACCTCTTTATCTCTGGATGTCAGTGTGTTCCTCAACAACCAAGTAATCCTATGTGCAATCTTGGACACCTTAGCAATGTGTCCTCTGAACTTCATCTCCTTATCTACCAATACCTCTAAGTCCCTAGCCTCATCAATCTCTTGGAGTACCTTTCCATCTATGTAGTACACAGCTGGTAATCTTTTAATCCCAAAATGCAAGACTTTACACTTTTCCACATTGAACTGACATCCATTTTCTTTTGCCCATTTTACCAGCTTATTTAAATCCTCCTGCAAACTTTCAACATCAGCTTGATTTTTTTATTGCACTACACAACTTTGCATCATCAGCAAACAACTGAATATCTCCCTTTAAGCCGTTTCCTATATCATTTATATACAAATTAAACAACATTGGCCCAAGCACAGAGCCCTGAGGCACACCACTGGTCACCTGCCTCATTCTGGACTCGGCTCCTCCATACACCACCTTATGGTATCTCTCCCTGAGCCATTCTCCTATCCATATCACCAAATTCACCAAGTATGATGAGTGGACCAGGATAGTGATGACTCTGCCAGCATCAACTGCAAAAACTACACTTTGAGCAGGAATTAATAAATCAGGCCAATAAAAACCCGTATGAGTTTTTGTTGACAAGAGATATGTGACAAGTAGAAGGATGACTGATTATGTTAATGACTATGAAAACGGTAGAACGGTAACTGCTGCAGAATTGTTGAGATATTCGGTGAAAATTTTTTTTTTTATTATTATTATTATTATTATTATTTGACACCTCCAGGAAGTCCAAGCACTTATCAAGGGAAGGCCACCTGCTCTACAACTCCATCTCCACTATTCAATCACCAACTGTGGTGATTGAATAGTGGAGATGGAGTTAAGTAGACGAGCAATGATAATGAATGATATGATTGCAAGAATGTGCAGAAAAAGAGGTCTGGAGTTTGTTGATGTTTGGAGTGTGTTTGAAGGAAAAAGGCAGTTGTATGCTAGAGATGGACTGCATCTTAACATGGAAGGACATAAGAGATTCAAGAAGTTATTGTTTTCTGAACAGGTTGAAGTTATTGGGCAGGGAAACTAATATTGAAAAGGTTGAGTGTAAGAGAGAGAAACTTTAGCACTGATTGTGTATTTATTGATCCTTATAGGCAGAATAAATTGCAGAAGAGAGGGGAAAAAAAATCGGCATAGGACTACGGTAGTTAGTGACTTATATATCAGTTCTAAAGCCGGTACAAGATCTAGAGGGAATCTGCAATTTTTGTATACCAATGCTAGAAGCATTAGAAATAAGAGAGAAGAACTTTTGGCATTAGTCAGTGAAATCTCACCAAAAGTTGTAGGCATTAGTGAAACTTGGCTGTCAGCAGAAGATGTGGTCTCTGGAATTGAATGTGATGGGTACAGTATTTTCAGGGAGGATAGAGAAGATAGAACAGGAGGAGGAGTACTGTTGATGATAGCTGATGTGTTGCAGCCAAAGAAAGTAGTATATCATGATGATAGACATGTGAATGAGAGTTCATTTGAGGCAGTCTGGTGCGAAATAGTGACCAATGCAGCCAAATATACAGTTGGATGCTGCTATAGGCCAGGGAGTACAGGGGGAGATATTGAATTCATGCATCAGCAACTTAGTGCAATGAGTGAAGGCTTAGTGATTATTATGGGGGATTTTAATTATGGTGATATCAATTGGAAGGAGGAAATATCAAGTAGCAAAAAGGAAATGGAGTTCATACATCTGCTACGAGATAATTACTTGAAACAGCACGTAACTGAAGGGACACGTGGTGTGAGAGTGTTGGACCTGGTTATTGGTTCAGAGGTTATATGCATAAGTAAGGTGACCTCGCTACCTCCAGTTGGTGAAAGCGATCATGTGGTATTGACTTGGGAGGTTGCAAAATCTGTGGATTTTTCTATTAAGAAGGGGTATGTACGAAACTACAGGTTAGGCAATTATAACAAGCTTCGGAGTGAGCTTGCAGCCATCCCATGGCAGAACATATTGCAAGGGAAAGATGTTAGCAGTGCTTGGGATAAAATCAGCGGGTATCTGAGGAAAGCAATATCAGATTGTGTCCCCATGGTCAGGAGGTCAAACAAGGCAGGCATTAGATGGATGAGCAGTAGTATCAAGCTTGAACTACAAAAAAAGAAAATGTTATGGAGAATTTACAAAGAGAAGGGCGATCAGGACACCCATGAGCAGTACAAGGCTCAAGCTAGGAAGGTTACCAGCATAGTAAGAAAAGCTAAATCAGATTATGAGAAGACCTTAGCCAAAGAGATCAAGGGTAATCCCAAAGAGTTCTTCCGCTATGTGGCAAGTAAGAGGAAGAATGACTTCGGAAGGATAACCTTAGTGGGTGCTGATGGTATTGAGGTGACAAAATCAGATGTAATAGTAGAGTAACTGAGTGATCACTTCTCAAAAGTCTATCACCCAAGTGAGGATATCTCTATACCTATAGCAATACCTAATGTGAGAATTGAAGCTAAAGAATCAGAGGTATTAAATATATTGCGAAACTTAAATGCAAACACTGCGGTAGGCTTAGATGGAATATCAGCTCGGGTGTTGCGTGAATGTGCAAATGAATTGTCAACCCCTCTTACCTGGATATTTAATTTAAGTTTGAACTCTGGTATGGTCCCTAGGGAGTGGAAGTTAGGCAAAGTGGTTCCTTTGCATAAGGGTGGCTCTAAAACTGCTGTATTGAATTACAGACCAATCACCATCTCAGGAGTAGTGGTAAAAGTATTGGAAAAGTTGGTTAAAGACAAAATTCAAGAATGGGTGGATCAGGATATGATACTCTATAGAGGCCAACATGGTTTTGTTAAATCAAGGTAGATCCTGCCTTAGCAATCTATTAACTATCCATAATAGAATAACATCAGAGTTGGACAAAGGAACTGGCTACACAGTGGTACTTCTGGATTTTGCTAAGGCTTTTGACAGGATACCCCATAGAACACTGTTACCCAAATTGGAGCAGATGGGAATGGATATTAAATTGGTGATATGGATAGGAGAATGGCTCAGGGAGAGATACCATAAGGTGGTGTATGGAGGAGCCGAGTCCAGAATGAGGCAGGTGATCAGTGGTGTGCCTCAGGGCTCTGTGCTTGGGCCAATGTTGTTTAATTTGTATATAAATGATATAGGAAACGGCTTAAAGGGAGATATTCAGTTGTTTGCTGATAATGCAAAGTTGTGTAGTGCAATAAAAAATCAAGCTGATGTTGAAAGTTTGCAGGAGGATTTAAATAAGCTGGTAAAATGGGCAAAAGAAAATGGATGTCAGTTCAATGTGGAAAAGTGTAAAGTCTTGCATTTTGGGATTAAAAGATTACCAGCTGTGTACTACATAGATGGAAAGGTACTCCAAGAGATTGATGAGGCTAGGGACTTAGGGGTATTGGTAGATAAGGAGATGAAGTTCAGAGGACACATTGCTAAGGTGTCCAAGATTGCACTTAGGATTACTTGGTTATTGAGGAACACACTGACATCCAGAGATAAAGAGGTTATTGTTCCCCTTTATAAAGCATTGATACTTCCACATTTGGATTACTGTGCTCAGGTCTGGTCACCTGGATTCCTTGGAGATGAGGAGGCTGTGGAGAGGGTTCAGAGAAGAGTGACCAAGTTGGTGAGTGATATAAAAAATGCTCCCTACATTGATAGATTGAGAGCTTGTGGATTGCAGAGATTGGTTGATAGGCGAAGAAGAGGGGATATGATAGAAACATTCAAATTACTAAAAGGTTTTTATAGGATTGATGCAGGGGAAATGTTTCAGCTGTGTGATAGTGATGGAAGAACAAGAGGTCATCTCTGGAAATTAAAGAAGAGTGTGGTTAACAAAGGTGTCAGAACAAGGTTTTTTGCCTGGAGGGTGGTGAATGAGTGGAATTCATTGCCTGACTTTGTTGTGAGCTCTTCATCTGTAAATGAATTCAAGAAGAGATATGACAGATATTGTTTTGCTAGTTTGGGTCTCCCGCGATGAGTCTACTGACTCCATGGAGATACCCGTAATAATAATAATAACTGACCGCGACTACACCATGCCATCTACCTTTGAACACCACATATTTCCACAGACAATCACAAACATCCATCCCCACGGTGGGATTTGAACCCGCAGCCTTTTGCATGGAGAGCGGATATGCTATCAACTCTGCCAACCAGGCTGGCCTGGTTGGCCGAGGGTGTTTAATCCTCATCAAGGTAAAATCATGAAAAACTCAAGTGCAGGGAACATAGGAGAGGATCACTTAATTGTGAGTGAGCAGGAGGTATATATATATACAGGGTGTTCGGGATAAATTTGACAGTTTCGTAAGGAAAAAGAAAATCTTCTTTGTATCTATTAAATTTAATGAATTGACAAAAAAACATTACAGGCAGAGTTAATTACAATACTATCAACAAGATTTACTCAAAATAACCACCATTAGCATCGATCACAGCTTCGATTCTGCTTCGGAACCTCGAACAAGCTGATGCTACAGTCTCCCTGGGAAGGGCCGCAAAAACTGTTTTAATTTTATCCATTAACTGGGCTTTTGTATTACTGGAAGTGCGATTGGTGTCTTTTTCAACTGCGCCCCATACAAAATAATCCATGGGGTTAAGGTCTGGGGAGTTTGGAGGCCAAACATTTGGACTGGTGAAGTCGTAGAAATTTTCAGACAACCATTTTTGACTTTTCCCAGAGGTGTGGCAAGGGGCCGAATCCTGCTGCCATACATACGGCCTACCATTGGCTACCCTTGTTATCCAGGGCTTGACTACAGTTAGCAACTCCACGAACAAAGCCCGAATTCCAATGCCAGGGTTCTTCAACACCTGTTCCTGCAGATTTGCGAGGAATTCTGCTGTACGAACGCAATCAGATCGTCTGCTAGGGATCTTTCTTCTTGCTACATCCTCGTAGTCACCATTGCAAGTCTCTAGTTCATGCCTGATTGTTTTTACTGTATTCAGGGAGCATTGGGCAGCAGTCGTAATATCCTTATTTTGATGGCGGGCACGAATCATCATGATACAAGTTATTCTCTTCCATGATTCAGGTGGGTTCCAGCTATCCATCCTTTCCGACATCTTGTATATGAATGAAGAAGGGTCCAAACTTTTAAATGAAGAGAAGTGTGTGTTAATACATGTAACTTACGGAAAAATATAATTAATTATAAATATGTCAAATTTATCCCGAACACCCTGTATATATATATATACGAGGGAAATAAATAAGCTTTATGTCAATCATCATCATCATCAGTTGCATTAGTCTTGGGATTGGTAGCTCAGCACAATTTCCTCCATTCCACTCTGTCATTGGCTTTCTTCTTAACCTCCTGGTAACTCCTCAAACCAGTGCTGTCTTTGACTTGGTCAAGAAAGCTTTTCCTTGGTCTGCCTCTTCTTCTTTTCCCCTCTATTTTGCCTTCAGTTATTCTTTTCACAAGTCCATCAAATCGAAGTATATGTTCAAACCACCTATCCCTTCTAATTTTGATCGATTTAATTAGAGTTCTTGTTTCGTTTATCTCTCTCAGGACTTGTTGGTTTGATTTTTTTTCTGTCCATTTTATTTTGTTCATGCGGTGCCAGCACCACATTTCAAAAGCCTCCAATCTTCTTACATCTTCTCTGCCTAGGATCCAGGTTTCACATCCATACATTTTTTTTCAATTGTAGGTCGAGGTTGCCTGTTAAAATGCTTTTCATCTTAGAGAATTGGGCTTTTGCGTTGTTGATTCTTGATCTTATGTCTTCTCTTGTTCTGCCATTTTCTGTTATTAGGCTTCCTAAATATTTAAAGCTTTTCACTTATTTTATTCGTTCCCCACTGATGTCTATATTTTCTATATTGATAGGGATTTTGCCTGTAACAATGATTTTAGTCTTATCTGTGTTGATTTTCATTTTATATTTTTCAAGGTTATTATTTAGTAATTCTAGCATTGTTTTTAACGTTCTTCTGTTTTCTGCTACAAGGGCTATGTCATCAGCAAATCTTATACACATGACTTGCTCACCATTTATCTTTATGCTACTATTTATTTTATCTTTAGTTTCCTGAATGGCCTTTTCAATATATAAACTAAATAAAAGTGGTGAAAGTATACATCCTTGTCTTACTCCACTCCTTATATTTATTATTTTCTCCTTATCATTGATTTTAATCCGTCCATTTTGATTTTTGTAAATTTGATAAATTATTTTCCTATCCCTCAAATCTATGCTGATATTAGTTAAACAATTTAGGAATATTTACTGGTTTACTTTATCAAACGCTTTCTCTAAATCAAGGAAGGAAATGTAAGTATTTTGACTAAGGTCTAATCTTCTCTCTATTATTGTTCTTAAACAGAGTATTGCCTCTCTTGTTCCTTTATTCTTTCTGAATTCGAATTGGTCTTCATCCAATAGCCAATCTATTTTTGAATAAATTCTATTTTGAATAATTTTTAGCAGAATTTTGCTAACATGTGGGATTAAAGCTATTGTTTCTAAATTGGCTGCATTTGTTTGCATTATTCTTTTTTGGTATTGGTATTATGGTTGATTTCATAAGCTTCTCTATCATAGATTTGTGCTATTAATTGATAGAGTAAGGTTTTTGCCTCATCAAAATTGTAGCAGTTCTATAGGAATATTGTCTACACCTGGACTTTTTCCCTTACTCATTTCGGACAGTGCTTTATCAAATTCTTCTCGCATTATTGGAGGTCCTAGATTATCTTCATTTTGATTTTCTATGCTGATATCAACATCAAGTTCATCGCCATTATAGAGATTTTCAAGATAATTCTTCCATTCCCTTAATATATCCTCAGATTCTATTAGTAATTTTCCATTTTCATCTTTGATGGCAGTTTTTTTGCTGTTCTTATTAAATTTGAAAGTCAGTTTGTTAATTTCTTTATAGGCTTTCTGTATGTTTTCTTTTTTAAATAGTTCATCTATGTTATTACACTGTTCTTCCAGGTATTCTTTTTTGGCTTGTCTACATTTTCTTGTAATTTGATTTTTAAGATATTTGTATTTGGCCACATCTTCTTCTTTAACAGCATTTTTATATTTTCTTCTTTCATCCATAAGGCCAAGTATTTCATCTGTTATCCAATGTTTTGTTTTTTCTTTTTCTGCATTTTTCAATAATTGATTTGATGAATTTGTAATTAACTCTTTAATCATATTCCATTGGTTTTCAATATTATTCTGACTATTTATGTTTTCTGGAATGTTATGATCAGTTGCCTCTTGGTATCCTCTCTTTACTTCTTTACTCTTTAATTTTTCAAGGTTCCATCTCATTAGTTTGTATCTTTTGGATTTGTTTCCTATGTTTCAGTTCTGTTTTCATTAAGACAAGGTTATGGTCACTACTAATGTCGGCACCTGGATAACTTTTGCAATTTTTTATTTGGTTTCTGTATCTTTTCTTGACCAATATATAATCTATTTGATATCTATTTGAATCCCTAGGTGCTTTCCAGGTGTATCTTCTTCTTTTTGGAACTTGAAATAGTGTATTTGCTATAACTAACTGTTTTTGTGTACAAAATTCTATTAATTGCTTTCCTCTTTCATTCCTATGTCCAAGACCAAATCTTCCTGAAACATTATCATTGCTCTCTTCTCCCACTATAGCATTCCAATCTCCCATTATTATTGTATTGTCTCTGTCTTTAAAGCTGCTCCAGATTTCTTCTATTTGTTCATAAATTTCTTCTATTTTTTCATCGCTATGTTGGCATGTAGACCATTATAATATTGAGGGTTTACTAGTTCATTTTGAATGTTTATCGCCATGATTCTGTCACTATGGTTAATTATTGTAGTGATTAACTTTCCAACTTTTTTATGAAGCATTATTGCAACATCTGACTCGCCCTTCTTTTGTCCTGAATATATTATCTGAAATTCTCTACTCTAGAAATCACCCTGTCCCTCTCATCTCGTCTCACTAATGCCCAGAATGTCTATTTCAAGTCTTTCCATTTCTTTTTTCAATTTTCTATTTTACCTGGTTCTAGCAGTGTTCTTACATTCCATGTTCCAATATTTAGCTTATTTCTTGTCTTCATTTTTGAATAAGTACCAGGATTTCGTTGTCTGTCAACTTGAGAAGCACGGTTACTTCTTCTGTCGGGCATGACTCCTTCAGTGAAGGCTCCATCATCAATCTTGATTTCATTTTTAATTTCCATTGCTGCTTTTACTTGAGAATGTAATGTGGTGGTTTCCCCTTGCCCTCCACATTGCAGTATTGTAACATGTATGCTACAGGAGGTTAATACAAGTAGCGCTGCTGCCCACTACTATAACTTTTAGTGGTTAGTTGAAAGAGGGGGAAACAACCCTAGCCCTCGAGTACTCTAATAGCTTCAGGGAGAATGGAGGACCTCCTCCTGGGGTTAGTAAGCAAGAAAAGAGACAGACAGAAAGTTTTAAGTAAAGAATCCTCATTAGGAAGAATGTTAGTATGAGGATAGAAGCAGGAAATGGAAGAGTTAGAGAAAAGTATGACCGATATTTATGTCAATGAGATAATAGGATTTGATGACATATCACCATGTATCTGAATGGAATGGTCCATGGAATTGGCAGTAGCATTGGCATTCTTCTTTAATAAGAGTCTTACAACAGCACAAGTTCCAAGAGAGTAGAAAGAAGGTAAAATTGTTCCATTGCATAAAGATGGTGATAAAGCTGTAGCTACAAATTATAAGCCAATCTATATATCTGCAGTTGTGGTTAAGGTAGGGAAGAGATTGGTGAGAACTAGGATAAAGAAATAGGTTGATAACAGCAGTATTCTCTGTGGTTGTTAGATGGGTTTATTAAAGGGAGATCATGTTTTGCTAATTCACTTATGTAGTATAACAAGATGGCAAATGTCTGGAACAAGGGAGATTCATATACAGTGATATACTGAGAATTTTACAAAAGCTTTTCATAGACTCTCACATGGCAAGCTGCTAAATAAACTGAAATGGATGGAATTGGATAACAGACTAGTGAGTTGGATCAGTCACGGGCTGCCAGATAGTTACCAGAAAGTTGTGTTTATGGTGGTGCAATATACAGAAAGAGAAAAGTCACGTGTGGAGTGCCACAGAGATCTGTATTGGAGCCATTGTTGTTCAATTTGTATATTAATGACATTGAGATGGGTTTAACTGGTGATATGCTACTGTTTGCAGATGATGCAAAATTGGAGTGAGCAATTATTATTATTATTATTATTACCCCAAGACCTCATGGAGTCAAACACACATCTGGGAGGTCCTTTTATCATACACACACACACACACACACAGCTCATCATACCATGTCTTAAACACACTCAAACTCCTTGCAGACACTATACTCTCAGGGAAGTATTCCAATCATTTACAACTCTGCACGAAAAAAACCTTCCCCTCACTCCCCTACTCACACCCTCTTTATACAGTTTCCAGGGATGACCTCTGGTTTAACCCCGATATCCCACATTTTTCTGTAGAACTTCTCCAGCATTGATCCTATAACAACCCCTTACTAACTCATAGGTCTCAATCATATCTTCCTTCTTCCTCCTGTCCACCAGACTCTGCAAATTACATCTTCTCAATCTTTCCTCATACTCGACATTCCAGAGGTTAGAAACTACCTTAGTCAGTTGCCTTTGGACCCTTACCGACATCTCTTCATCCTTCTGAAAACCAGGTGACCAAATCTGGGCACAATAGTCCATGTGTGGCCTAATCAAAGCCTTATACAAGGGAACAATAATCTCCCTACTTCTACAAGTCAGTGTCCTCTGCATCATTCCCAGAAGCCTTCGTGTTGTCTTCACAATTTTGGCTATGTGTCCCCCTAAATTTCAGATCCTTATTCACTATCACCCCCAGATCTCTTATTTCTTCCACTTCCAACAATATATCCTAACCAAGCCTAAATTCTGCATCCCGTCTTTGTTTTCCAAATTTTAAAACCTTACATTTTGCAATATTGAACTCACATCCCCAATTCCGTGCCCAATCACTCAATTTATTCAAGTTTTCTTGTAAGGCCACAACATCTTCTCTACTCTTCATGGTTCGTCCCAACTTTGCATCATCTGCAAACAACTGAATATCTCCATCCAAATCTTCACCAATATCATTAATATATAAGTTAAACAGTAATGGCGCTAAAACAGACCCTTGAGGCACCCCCCCCTAGTGACTTTCCTTTTCCTGGATATCGCTCTTCCCCCATACACAACTTGTTGATACCTATCAGATAGCCAGTCTCTAATATCCAACACCATCTGCTCTAGTTTGACTGTCAACTTATCATGCGGTAATATATCAAAAGGCTTTGCGAAATTACTGTGTATCCTTCTCCTCTGTCCAAGGAAGCAGTCACTTTATTGTAATAAGTAAGTAGATTACTAAAACATGACCTCCCTTTAGCAAATCCATGCTGTCCATAAAATATAATACCATTGTTGTCAACCCAATTCTGGATCCTAGTTCTCACAAGCTTCTCCAACAACTTAACCACAACTCCTGACACACAGATAGGACTATAGTTTGATGCTTGACTTTGATCACTTCCTTTATGAAGTGGCACAATCTTGCCATCCTTCCACTCCATAGGAACTTGACCAAGTGCTAGACTCGTATTAAAAAAATATTTCAAGGAAGGTGTCAACTCCTTGGCACATTCCTTCTGAATACATGGTGATATATTATCAAATCCCACAGACTTATTAACAGTTGGTTTGCTTAACTCCCCATACACCTGTTGCTCACTTACAGTCAGTCTCTCCTCCCCATCAACAACTGATGACAAGAGACCATCCCTGGAAGGTATGAAAGGAAACTGTGAGCAAGAGGATGAGGAGTGGTTTCTTTGCATGGAGGGTGGTTGAACCATGGAATGCATTGCCTGATGGAGTGGTGAGAGCGAAAACGGTCGATGAGTTCGAGGAGTGGTATGATAGACTTTGTGTTTCTTAGGGGGGGGACCCTCCCCTCGATGAGTCTTGATAGACTTTGTTTTTCTTAGGAAGGACCTCCCACGATGAGTCTTTTAACTCCATGGAGGCCTGAATAATAATAATAATATTAATAAAAACTGCTCTTGATCTCTCCATGAAGTCACATTCACAAGATTGAAAGACCTTTATGAACTACTCATGTAGTATTCCACCACACATTCTGCAACAGCTCTCTTTATACCATTTTCTCCAATCACTGTCACATGTCCTTCCATAATCATTATTTATTACGTATTATTTATTATTTAATTATACATGTGCTTCCATAATCATTCTTTCTTTTGCTGGCTACATATCGAAAGAACTCCTTAGGATTCTTTTTGGCTTCATTAGCTGTTCATACTTCACTTTAGCTACCCTCACCAACCAAGTCACCTGCCTTGCCTGGTTTTTTTAAACTCAATCAATTGGTTATTTCCACTTCTCCTTATGCTGCCTTCATAATGTCCTTTTTTCTGTATCGCATGCTTAATCTCTTTGTTCATCCATCTCTCACCGACCTTATTTAACCTTCTCACCCTTGGAATACATTTCGACATTGCATCTACTAGATAGTTTTTGAAAATCCCCCAAGCTGCATTGATCTCTTTTTCAGCTAACTCCTCATTCCATGCTACACCTGCAAGCTGTCTCCTGATGTTATTGTCTTATAGGAGGACTTGAATAGATTGTATTGAATGAACAGGTAAGGGAATTGTCCATTCATTGTTGCAAAGTGTAAGGTTTTGAAATTTGGTAAGCAACGATGAGGATGCAAAATATACACTAGGTGGGGAAACTTTAAAGGAGGTGTAGGAGATGAGAGATCTGAGAGTGGTGCTGGACAAGGAACTGAAATTCAGAATCACACACTGCACAAGTGTAAAGTTGTCACATCAGATATTGGCAATCATGCAGAGGAATCGTACATGAAGAAATAAAGAAGTTATGATTCTATTGTATCAGGCTTCATATAGATGCTATGCACAGATTTGGTTACCAGGTTTTCATGGCAATGAGAATATTTTAGAAAGGGGTCTAGAGAAGATTCACAAAGGTGGTCAGTGTTGGATTGTGGAATATGAAGACAGATTGAAAGAATATAGATTACAAATCCTCATGAATACATATCCTTCCCTCTCGTGAATACGAGAGGGAGGATATGATTGCGACATATAAGTTAGTCAGGAGTTGTTATCAGCTTGACATCAGAGAAATTTTTCACAGAATGGGAGAGGGCAAGTTAAACAAGAGTTCATCGCTGGAAACCCCATAAGGAGGATGTGAGCAGTGGAGCAGGAGAGTGTGGAGCAAATTCTTTGCATGGAGAGTGGAATGTGTTGCCTGAGTATATTGTTAATTTAGACATATCGATTCAGTTTAAGGCATGATTGGATGAGCTTTGTGTGTGTACATCCCATGATGAGTTTCTGACTTTATGGAATTCGGGTCTTCTTTTCTTCAAGGATTAGGCATTTGCTTGTTCTGGCTTCGCTGGTCTTTCTCTCTCTCTTTCCCTTTGGTCTATATCTTTCCATCCTAAATAGATGTTCTTTCCATATTTATTTATCTTTCCATTTATGTCATAAATATCTAGTTCTTTTCTGATGTCTTCATTTCTTATATGGTCCAGTTTTGTGCATCCTTTAATTGCTCTTAAAAATCTCATTTCTGCAACTTGCATTTTAGTTTCATCTTTCTTTTCAACAGTCTATGTTTCTGAACCATATAATAAAGTGGGAGTGGCCGTTACTTTTATAAAATTTTAGCTGAGTTTCTCATCTTGTTTTTTTCTTCATTGTCCTTTTAATTGTTCCCCAGATTTTCTGAAATTTCTGTATTTTTTCATCTATATCTTTTATCTTTTAAATATGTTATTATGTAGCCTAAATAATTAAACTGTGTCATCTGTTTTATTTTATTTTCTATAACTATTTTTGATCTAACTTGATCTCAACCTTTAAATGCCATGACTTTTGTTTTCTTTTGTGAAATTTTTAAATTGTTTTGTTGGCTTATTTTATTTAATTCCTAAACTGATGTTTGAAGGTCATCTTCATTGTCTTGCAATATAATCTGATCATCTGCATACAGCATTGTATTGATAACAGTTCTTTTGGATAACTGAATTCCTTGTTTTATTGTTGTTTTCGATATTTTAATAATCTGTTCAATATATATATTGAATAGAGTTGGAGATAAGCTACATCCCTGTGTAACACCCTGATTTATTTCAATCTCTTCTGGTAATTGATTACGTAACTAACTGTATTTTTGTATCTTTATATAAACTTTGTATAACTTAGTAGTCCATAGATCATAGTAGTCCAAATGTAGCCTTATCAAAATTCTGTAAATTGAATGAAAACTTAATTCCTATGAGTTGGTGTGTTCTCTTCAGCACTGCAGTTATCCCATGTATCCCATGTGATGACTTGAACATCTTAGCAGTATGACTTGTTAATTTCAACTCTCTGTCCATCATTGTCCACCAGATCTCACACGTCATTGACCACCTGCAACAAATTCCTATTAACATAATACTCTTTCTTTGCATCCACACTCCAAAATGAATTAAACCTCGCAAAAAATCAAATCAGCTTGCATATTCATTATGCAAGCTGATTTGGGCAGAACGAATTAGTTCAGATCAGCCTGCAGAGATTCTGTATCAGCTATATCCTTGATCACTGTTTCCAATTTTGCACCACTAGCAAATCACTTGATATTATCCTATAAACCAGGGATTGGCAAAATTTTTCTCAGAACAGCTAGATAGTAAATATTGTAGGCTTCAGTGGCCAAAAAGTAAGAAAGATAGAAAATAAAACTTATGCAATTCTTTATAAACAAAATTACAGAGAAAAAGGGCATCATGGACAATTTTAAACAGTATTAATTCCTTGCATCATCGCATAAAGTTTACTATGGAATTAGAAGAAAACAACTAGTTATCTTTTTTAGACGTTCTCCTCATCCGATCACCTTCAAATATTCTTACAACTACAGTATACAGGAAACCAACATTCACAGGTCGTTATATTCTTAAAGAATCAGCCCATCATCCATGTCAACAAACAGGAATTATAAAATGCCTCATCAGAAGAGCCAAAACTAATTGTTCTACTTTTGATTATCTACAGAAAGAACTTTCTACTATCCAACAACACATGAAACTCAATGGCTTTTCTGAAAAAAGTACTCAACGTCTTCTCAATTCTTATAATCCTCCACAAAACAACAAAGTTTCAATACATTGTTCAATACAGAACCTATCGCAAGAATTTTAAAGAAATATGATTTAACAACTACGTATTCATCTATTAACAAATTGCCTTCTCATTTTCCTTCTCCTAAAGACAAATGCTCAACTTTATCTCTTCCTGGAGTTTATCAAATTCCGTGCAACTGTGATCTCTCTTATTTTGGACAGACTGGACATTCTCTTGAAAAAAGAATCCAAGAACATCAATCATCCATTCCAACAAACCTGAAAAGTCTGGATTGGCTCAACACGGGATTGAAACTGACCACAGCATCCTTTGGTCCAGGACTCGCCTCTTACATAGATCCCGTTATAGGTTCGAATGTTTGTTCAAGGAAAGCGTGGAGGCCTTGCTTCATCGCCCCAACCTGTAATGACTGTATATCTATATCAAAAATCTGGGAAAGTCTAATCAAGATTACTCATTAATTAATTTTTTTTTTTTTTTTTTTGAATAGCAAATTCAATCATATTTCTACTTCAAAATATTCCATTTCATACTTAGTGATATAACATCACGCAGCGTGTTCTAATTTTAACGATCTATTGTTAGTATTCTAGCTTGTATTTTTTAAACTGTTCTTGTAATACCACTGAAGATGGTCTGCTATTTCCAGACCGAAATATTTGGTTAAATAAATATCTTTCTTGTGATTACATGATTATATTATTCAGTCTTTATCTAACTCTTTTGTCAGTATGCATCTCACAAATTTCAAAACATGTTATACAGGGTGTTCGGGATAAATTTGACATATTTATAATTAATTATATTTTTCCGTAAGTTACATGTATTAACACACACTTCTCTTCATTTAAAAGTTTGGACCCTTCTTCATTCATATACAAGATGTCAGAAAGGATGGATAGCTGGAACCCACCTGAACTTGGAAGAGAATAACTTGTATCATGATGATTCGTGCCTGCCATCAAAATAAGGATATTACGACTGCTGCCCAATGCTCCCTGAATACAGTAAAAACAATCAGGCATGAACTAGAGACTTGCAATGGTGACTACGAGGATGTAGCAAGAAGAAAGATCCCTAGCAGACGATCTGATTGCGTTCGTACAGCAGAATTCCTCGCAAATCTGCAGGAACAGGTGTTGAAGAACCCTGGCATTGGAATTCGGGCTTTGTTCGTGGAGTTGCTAACTGTAGTCAAGCCCTGGATAACAAGGGTAGCCAATGGTAGGCCGTATGTATGGCAGCAGGATTCGGCCCCTTGCCACACCTCTGGGAAAAGTCAAAAATGGTTGTCTGAAAATTTCTACGACTTCACCAGTCCAAATGTTTGGCCTCCAAACTCCCCAGACCTTAACCCCATGGATTATTTTGTATGGGGCGCAGTTGAAAAAGACACCAATCACACTTCCAGTAATACAAAAGCCCAGTTAATGGATAAAATTAAAACAGTTTTTGCGGCCCTTCCCAGGGAGACTGTAGCATCAGCTTGTTCGAGGTTCCGAAGCAGAATTGAAGCTGTGATCGATGCTAATGGTGGTTATTTTGAGTAAATCTTGTTGATAGTATTGTAATTAACTCTGCCTGTAATGTTTTTTTGTCAATTCATTAAATTTAATAGATACAAAGAAGATTTTCTTTTTCCTTACGAAACTGTCAAATTTATCCCGAACACCCTGTACATGTTTGTGATTATTATGATTGATATTATTATTATCATTGTCAGACCACCATATTGTAAAATACTCATCACAGGAGGTACACACTCTCACATACAAAAAAAAAAATCATCAAACATGTGTTATGCCCATTGACAGTTTTCCCCCTCATTACCCTCTCAGAAAATGCATTCACTACTCACAAACCACTCTCCAAGCAAAGAACCTATTCGTCACTTCTTTGCTCTCACCCTCCTTATACAGCTTTCAAGGATGACCTCTTGTTATATGCTTGTCTCCCTCTACTGTATGGAAAATCTCCTTTACATAAATCTGGTAATAGTCCCTCACCAACTTATATGTCTCAGTCATATCCTCTCTCTTTCTTCTATTCATAAGACTCTGTGAATTGTATTCCCACAGTCTCTCTTCATATCCCACATTTCAGAAACCCAATACCAACTTACTGAATCTTCTCTAGATCGCTCTCTCTCTCTCTCTCTCTCTTTCTCTCTAAGATATCTTTATCCCCTTGAAAACCTGGCATCCAGATTTACACACAGCACTTCATATCCAATGTGATCAAGGCATTATACAATAGAACCATAACCTCTTTGTCTGTGCATGTCAAGGTCCTCCTTATCATTAACATCAGTTCTCATGTTTTCACAATTTTAGTAATATGACCCCAAAATACTCCATTAATTTGGCATCCTTGCTTACCAAATTTCAAGTCCTTACTCTTTCCAATATTAAACTGGTAGATCCACTCACGCAATCTATTCAGATCTCCTGTACAGCCATAACATCTGCTCTATTCCTCATAGTTTTTCACAATTTTGCATCAGCTACAAAAAATTGCATATCTCCAGTTAAGCCTATCCCAATATCATTAACAATAATGGTCCAAAATAGAACCCTGTGGCACACCTCTAGTGACCTCCTTTGTTTAGGATACCTCTCTGTCCTACACAACCCACTGATACATACCCTCTACTGTTGTGTCTATCCTTACTAAAAATGCTATACCCGTTACACTTGATACTAGTTAGTATGTGTGCCTCTATTAGCTACATCTCATTACTGCCTACAATTTGAGGCAGTAATGAGATGTAGCTAATAGAGCCAACACATTCACCAAGGCAACAAACTCTACTCCTTTGTTTCTAATACTCCTCGCATTTGTGTACAGACAATAAGTTACCTGTCTGCTTTTTGTATGCTCTTCTCTGTACTCTGTGTGACACAGTTGGACAACTTATTATTATTATTACGTGACCCCTCCAAGGAGCCCAAAGACTCATTGAGGGAATGCACCTGCTCTACAACACTCCATCTCCACCACTCAATCCACCAACTACAGCGAACCACATCATCTACACCAATGCCATCTACTGCCCACCACCACCACCATCATCACTAGTATTTTCACAGACAATCACAAACATCCATGACCACGGTTCAAACCCACAGCTCTTTTGGCTGGAGAGCGAATACACTAACTACTCAACCAACCAGGCTGGCAAAAATGAAAATATGTGAAGGCCAGGAATCAAACCCATGTCAACTGCTTGGAAGGCAGCTATGCTAACCACTATAACACTGTCGCACACAAACTTGCAGTCCCTGTTCTTATCTAGTGCCTTACTTATGCATACATCCTTGTAAAATCTTGATAATTCTGAACCAGATGAACACAAAATCAATCTCTCCTTAAAATCATTTCCATGATAATGCACATTCTTCTCATTAACACAGTTATGTTACATGGTTGCACTTTTGCACAGATTCTAACCATTCCTTCCATCCCAATTTAGTTTCCTGATTGTCTTTGTAAGGTCTCATATCATAGCTCTTCTTTTTATTTCTATTATATCTAGATAATCTACTATCTACTATTTTCACTTTCTTACTCTTCACTGATACTATATGATATCAATTACTATAATAATAGAAAAAAAACTTCCAACATCCAATATCAATTACTATACACAAAAATCAGCAGTAATATTACTATAATAACTAATTATTATAAGAAAATACCACAATGAAACAAATTAAAATCAATTTCACAGGTGCATTAAACATGCTGACTTTCTAGTATATAGTTTTGAACCAAATAATAATAGCATCAAATTGTAATTGGAAAAGTTAGATAAGTAACAATTGAAGAGTTAAAATTGAGTTGCAATTAAAAAAAAAAAGAAAAAAAAGTGTGGTTTGTTGAACAGAAATGAATACCACTGAGGGTTGCACTAAAACCATGTATTTTATAAAGTTGATCTGGATTATTTAGGATGAGTTTTGCTTTTCTCTGCATACAGTATATTTTATTTTATTATTATTATTAATATATATATATATATATATATATATATATTTTTTTTTTTTTTTTTGGTTGAACTTTTATGGTTTTGTTTAAGTTGAAATTGGGAGAAAGCATATGGGATATCTAGTAATGAATATTCTTCACTATGCCACAAATATTCTTTACTATATAGGGGTGCTTAAGGGTCAAAGCTATATAACTGAGAGGAGACCTCTACATAGCCTTTAAAGGAATGCAGAGAACCGACCAGGGCTTCTGACCTAATGTCCAATCCTCACCTTCTCGTGGTGCACCCTGTTGGGTATCTACTTTGATACTGAACGAACGAGGATGGGCTGGCAATTTGGGATTTAGCCGACCAAATTGTATTCTTATTGGTTAAACCAAAATAAAAAATGATGGTACAACATGACAAAATTTCATGCCGGCTGGGGCGTCGCCCGGTTAAACAAGGCCCCTGTTGTTTTCGCCAGGGAACCAGGGCGAACAGCAAAAAGTCAGCTACTGGAACAAATCTGAAAACAAACCCCAACTCAACATCACCAGAGTTAAAGATCGGTACTATTAACGTAAGAAGCCTGAATGGCAAAGAAATGGAGCTAGCTGAGGAATTAGATAAGTACCAGATCGATATAATAGGGGTGACTGAAACAAAAAAGACCAAAATTGGTGAGATCTTTCTGAGCAATAAATACAAAATATTATATTCAGGCAATTACATTCAAGGAAAAGAAGGAGTAGCCATAGTATTCAACACAAAATACGAGGCTAATCTTCTTGAATGGCAGTCAGTCTCAAGTAGAGTAATGTGGGCAAATATGAGAATGGGGAACTGGACAATGAGACTTATTTGTGCCTATGGTCCCACAGAAGGTTCTACTAAGGTAGAAGTGGAGGAATTTTTTGGGGCTTTAGAAAAAGCAACTGACACAATGAAAAAGGAAAAGTTGGTCCTTGTTGGGGATCTAAATAGCAGAGTAGGAAATGATTGTGAGACATACAAAAATATTTTGGGAAAATTTGGAGAAAAGAGCAAAGCTAATAATAACGGCAAATATCTGTTGGATTTCTGCTCAGGACATGGACTG
Source organism: Typopeltis vanoorti (assembly GCF_054136105.1). Classification (NCBI taxonomy): domain Eukaryota; kingdom Metazoa; phylum Arthropoda; class Arachnida; order Uropygi; family Thelyphonidae; genus Typopeltis; species Typopeltis vanoorti. Next base: position 98,609,800 of record NC_143551.1, on the reverse strand, counting down.
GTTATTACTAACACCATGTTCCAACATAAAAATGTGCACAAATTGACATGGAGAGAAGAGGCAAGGTATAAGTAGAGTCTCATTGACCATGTTATTGTTGATAGTGATGTTTTCTCCCTGGTGCAGGACACCAGAGTGTACAGAGGATTTGAAATTGGAAGTGATCACTATTTAGTCTTGAGCAGGATAAAATTGAATTTCATATTGAAAAGAATAACATGTAAGAAAGTTTTAAAGCGAATAAAAGTTGAGCAGCTCTCAGATGTGAACTGTAGACTAACATACAGAAAGATTATTGAAAAAAAAATGAAAGAGTTTGAGAACAGGAATCAAACCTTGGATATTCAGTGGCAAACTCTGAAGAAAACATTGACTGATTCTGCCAGAGAGGCATGTGGTGAGGCTGTCTGCAAGGATAAAAAAGTCAGAACTCCATGCTGGACACAGGAAGTTAAAGAGGAAGTGAAGGAAAAGAAGAAAGCATATCAAAAGTTCCTGGCAAATATGTCAGCTTGTGCTCTTAGAGAATATAGAGACAAATGCAAGAATGCTAAACACTGCATAAAACTAGCTAAACAAAAGTCATGGGAGGACTTTGGCAAGAATATAGAAAATAAATATCAAGAAGGTGGCAAAATATTCTTGGAGGTTGTTGAAGAAGATTGGGAATGGAGGAAAGAGTGCTGTAAAAGGAGTTAGAGATGATAAAGGTGACATGAAAACAGGAGAAAAAGATATCCTTGAAGTATGGAGTAATTACTTTGAAAAACTGCTAAATGAAACAAGCAGTGATGACAGCACAGTGGTAAAAAGCACTGACCAGGCATGCAGTCAGGAATACGTATCCATACTTGAAGTAGAAAAAGCCATCAAAGGCTTGAAATGTGAAAAGGCAGCAGGAGTAGATGATATTCAACCAGAAATGCTGAAGTATGGTGGTATAAAAGTCTTACAGTGGCTGCACTACATAGTTCAGAAAGCCTGGACACAGGGATGAATTCCCGATGATTGGAGTAGAGCTCTCATAGTACCCATATATAAAAAGGAAATAAAACTGAATGTGAGAATTACAGAGGAATTTCCCTACTGAGTGTTCTTGGCGAGATCTATGCAAGTATACTTGAGAAGCGGTTGAGAAGAATTGTGGAAGAAAAGCTGGGTGAAGAACAAGCTGGATTCAGGCCAAATAGAGGCTCTCAGAATCAGATCTTCACTTTACGACAAATAGTCGAGAAAGCATGGGAATATAACAAAGATCTGTATTTAAGTTTTGTAGATTTGGAAAAGGCATATGACAAGGTGCCAAGAGAGAAGCTATTCAATATGCTGCAGTTATATGATGTCAATGGGGCATTATATCAAGCAATACTTTGTCTTTATTTGAGTTGTAAGTCAGCAGTTAGAATTGAAAGAAGTACAGGAAGATGGTTTAATGTTAAATCTGGTGTGAGACAAGGATGTACATTATCCCCTCTGTTATTCATTATCTATATGGATCACATTATGAAGGAAAGGGATATTAAATATGATATCAAAATTGGAGATGTTAATGTTAGCTCTTTGCTTTATGCGGATGATGTTATCCTTCTAAATAAATCCGCTACAAGTCTGCAAGATTCTCTGACTAAATTGAATAACTGCTGTAATAGATATGGTATGAAGGTCAGCAATAAAAAGACAAAGACAATGAAAATAGGCAAAATCATTGAAAATGTCAACTGTGTTGTGAATGGAGAACCTGTGAAACAAGTAAACCATTTCAGCTACTTAGGCACGATTTTTACTGGTAAATTAAATATAGAAATAGACAACAGAATCAGCAAAGATGGTATGGTGGGAAGTGAATTGAATAAATTCATATGGAATAAGAGAGAAATTAGTCGGAATACTAAATTAGCTGTATACAAGACAGTGTTCAAACCAGTTTTAACTTGTGGATCTGAGAGCTGGGTCAGAACTAAAACACTTGACCAAAGACTAGAGACTGCAGATATGAGAGGCCTGAGAAAGATTAGAGGCATGAACGGATGGCATCAATGGCAATATCATATTAAAAATGAGGATATAAGGAAAGAACTTGACATTGTCAGCATCCAGGAATGCGTTAGCAGAGCTAATCTCAGGTGGTATGGTCACTTAAATAGAATGGGAGAGAAAAGATTAGCAAAACAAGTGTTCTCTTCCATGTTGGCAGGAAAACGACCCAGAGGAAGACCAAGATATAGGTGGATTGATACGGTACAAAGTGCCTTAGACGATAGAAATATAAGATCTGATAATGTTGGAGTCTTGACAAGTAACAGACTGATTTGGAGGAAAATTGTAGATAGGAAGTTAGTAATGATGTAATTTTTTCATGTAGTACTATCATATCCTGTACACCCCTTGAGAGTACATGACAGGAATTTGATGATGATGATGATGATGCCACATATATAAGAAAATGCCTTCCAGCTTTACTACAGTCAATAATATTCCAGTCAATGTTGTCAATAGCTTTTTCTATATCATTGCATGCTATGAGTATGTGTGCATTTATTTGGAGTGCTTTTTCTATGCCCACTTAAAGAGTTGATATAGTTTCCCTTGTCTTGCTATTTCTCTTGAAACCAAATTGGTCATCAGGTGGATTTTCTTCTGTTTTTCTTTTCATATTATCATTATCATCATCTTCACAAACCATGGGTTCACTGCCCATTGGTGTCCAATGCCTCTTTCACTATCTTCACATTTCTTCACCTTTATTCAGTGCACAGGCTGTGTAAACCCATTCCACGCAATTCTTTTATGTCATCTATCCATTCTCAGTATCTGTTTATACCATCCATAATACCAAACATGAATGTCTTTATCTCTTGGTCCTCACTCATTCTGCGGATGTGTCAAATGCAGCTTCCATTGTATAATCTTTTGCATTAAATTCTCCTTTGGTTGTATCTTATGATAGAACTCTTCATTTGTGATTTTCTGTACCCATCCTATTCTTAGAATCATCCTGTAACAAGTTCTTACATTAACAAATGCCAAAATTATTTTTCTTGATTACTTATTTATTACCCACATTTCAGATACATACAGTACACCACTAAAGATGCATGTTTCTAATACTCTTAATTTTGTTTGCAGGCTGATCACATTACTTTTCCAGATGTTATCCATGGCCTTCAGATTTGTTCTTCCCTTTACAATCCTGATCTTTATTTCTTTTTTACAGTCCAAATTCTATGTCATTTTATTTTCCAAATATGTGAATTGTTTTACATTTTCTATATCAATTCCATCCACTTTTATCTTTTGCTTCATGCCCTTCTCACTAAATACCATTGCATTTGTTTTTACCAAGTTCATAACGAGTCCATATCTCTTCCCTTCCTCGTTTAACAGTTTCAATGTTTTTTGTGGTTCTTTGTCATCTTCTTCAGTAATAACAATGTCATCTGCAAATCTCAGATTGTTAATTTTCATCCTGTGTACTGATATTCCTTTTGCATCTCCCTTCATTTTGTCTATTGCTTTTTCAAAATGTGTGATGAAAATGCTTAGTGATATTAGATCCCCCTGTCTAGTACCCTCTGCTTGTTCTAAACCATTCCCCCAAATCCTCACCTATTCTAACTGCTGCCACTGCATTCTCATAAACATCTTTTAAGATAGCTATTAGTTTTCTGTGAATTCCATAGGATTTGGTCAGTACTGCCACCTTCTGAAAATCAAAAAAGCAAGTATATTTTTTTTTTCTTCTACCTTTCTCTGCTATTAACAGCATTGTTAAAATCTGTTGAATTGTACTTCTCTTTTTCCTAAATCCTGATTGCCCGTCTGCAAGGTATGCTTTCAATTGTGTTTTCAATCTTTCTGTCAATATCATCATCATCACCTTACCAAGGTGACTTATCAAAGCAATTGTTCTATAATTTTTACATTCTACCTTATTTCCTTTCTTGTATAATGTCACTAATATTGATTTCATTTCCCATTACTTTGGCATTTTCCCTTCTTCCATACCATATTACATATTTGATGCATTTCTGTAACCATACTTTCGCTACCATATTTAATCATTTCTCCAGTGATGTTATCATTACCAGGACTTTTGTTGTGTTTAAGTTGTCATGTTGCTTATAGCAATGACTAATGGCTATAATAGAATGACTAAAATCTTTAATCAATAATCTTTTCATATAGCAATAGTTAATTCTAGTTAGAATTTTAAGACTGTGGGATCATAGATGACATTTAATAAATCTTCACATTCTTGTGCTCTGACTTTTGGGAATTAGTAACTTAATGCTTTGCTCAAAATCTTTTGGAATTTCTTTCTTGTTTCTTTCTTACATTTTACTGATCAATTGAATAGTTGATTTTTTGCTTCTTCACCCAGTGCTTGTAGAATTTCTACTAGTATTTGGTCTATTCCTGGCACCTTACATCATTGCAGATCTTTTAGAGCCTTATCAAATTTTGACATCAAGAGAGGTGGGCCTTTCCTGTCTTTCTCTGTTTGCATTTCTTCCTGTGATTTCTTCTGATTTCTCTTCTCTGTAAAGTTCTTCAGTGTGTTGAACCCATCTTTGCATTATTTTATCATCTTCAGTTTGCACTTTTCTATCCTTACTATTGATCATGTTCGATATCATTATCTTTTTTTGAATTTTTTTCGTATATGTATTGAATGCCTTTGTATTGTATTTTTAGTGAGGATACAGACAATAGGAGAGGAGGTGGGGTATTGCTGATGATAACTGAAGAACTACAACCAACAGAAATTAAAGATTTTAAGTCTAGGGTAAGGATGGTACATTTGAGTCTGTCTAGTGTGAGATAGAGGCCGATAGGTAAAAAATATATTGTTGGTTTCTGCTATAGACAGTAGGGTTCATAGGAATCTGTAGATGCATGCTATTCATCAGCAGATTAGCACAATGAGTGCAGGCCGAGCAATTATTATGGAAGACTTACTATGGGGACATAGATTGGAAGGAAGAAAGGGGTAGGGGGTGGGGGAACAGCAAGATGGATTTAAACATGTTATAGAGAGGACCAGGGAGGTTTGAGAGTGCTGGATCTGGTAATAGCAACAGAAGATATATCTATAACTCCCTTAGTCTGCAAAGAGATGTTTACATTATGGGAGATACTATCCCTTAATGCATGTCTGCAAGGAGATGTGCTTTGCATTATGGGAGATATTGAGACAAGGAGTGATGAGAATTTGGTCCACCTTTGCTTGGAGTTGTCTGGTGTTGCACCACCTTACCTCAGTCCTGAAGATATTTCCAGATGCAACTTGGATAAAGGATTAAACTAAATTTATTATATATCCATAACCAAGGTAGATACTCTCCCTCCAATTGGGTCTCGAGAGTGACCAGGCAATCTTGTTCTGGGAAGTTGCTTAACATGTGGAATTCTCTGTCAAGAAAGGCTTTATGTTGAACTACAAAGCTGATAATTATGACAGATCTTTATAGCAATGCCATGGCTTGAGAAACTGCATGGAAAGTAACTCAGCAGTGCATGGAAAGTGGAATTGTTTGCAGAAACAGTATCAAACTGCATACTCAAATGCAAGTGGGAATTAAGTGGATGAGCAGATAGTTATGTAGTAAGAGGAAAAATTATCATAGTAGGAAGACTTTAATCAGTGTAGATGGTAGGAAGTTCACAAAGACAAAAGAAATAGTTGAGTTACTGAATGATCATATTTCAAAGGCGTATCATCCAGGCAGACATTTTGCAGTTGCAGTTGTGGCATACATGCATGTGAAAATTTGAAGTGGATGAACAATGATGGGTGTTCAGCATTTAAAAAAATGTCAATGTGAATACAACACTGGAACTGGATGGCATGTCAGCCCATGTACTACATGAATGTGTAAGAGAATTGGCATTGCCTCTGGTGAAGTGTTCAATCTAAGTCTCAGGCTGGCAAGGTCCAAGGGAGAGTGGAAAGAGGGTGAGATGGTTCCATTACCTAAAGGTTATTCAAAGATAGAAGTAGCAAACTACAGAGTAATTAATATATCAGAAGTGGATGTTAAAGTATTGAAAAGTTATTAAAGATAAAATTCAACAGTGGGTGGATAGGGATACAATACTCTATATCATGCAGCAAGGCTTTGTGAAAGGCATGTCCTGTCCTAGTAATTTATTCATATTTTACAATAAAGTCACTGCAGAACTGGATAAAGGAAATGGCTACACCACGATACTCCTGGACTTTACATAGGCATTTACAGAATACTACTGCATGGAAAACTATTACAAAAGTTGGAGAAAATATAAATGGATAAGAAGCTAGTAGCATGGATAGGGTGGTTGCTGACAGACAGACAGACACCATAGAGTAGTACCTAATAGTTCTGTACTAGAGCCACTACTCTTTAATTTGTATATCAATATACATGGAAACATTTAAGGGAGAATATTCAGTTGTTTGGTAATGCAAAACTAGGAAGGCAGTAGGTAATAAAGGTCATGTAGATATCCTGCAGGATGATTTAAATAAATTGGTATTGTGGACAAAGGATGATTGTCAATTTAATGTTGTAAAGTATAAGGATATGCACTTATGGTTGAAAAGGTTACACATTGGGCATCACATATATGGTACTGGATTGCAGTAAATTGATGAGTTTAGGGACTTAGGAATAATGGTGGACAGAGAGTTGAAGTTTAGAGAGCATGTTGCAAGAGTTGGTAAAATAGCTGAAAGCATTTGTGGGATGTTGAAAAACATGCTAACAAGTAAAGACAGAGGGATCTTATTATCCATTTGGTAAGGCTATGATTCGACCACATCATGACAACCATGTGCAGATTTGGTTGCCTGGGTTTCATGGGGATCAGGAGGTGGCAGAGAGATGAGATGATTGATCAAGCTGGTGACGGGTTTGTGGAATGCTTCTTGTGAGGATAGGTTGAAGGTGTGTGACAAACTTTGGTTTATAGACAGCAAAGAGGGGACATGATAGAAACTTTTAAGATATTGAAAGGGTTTCATAAAATTTATGCAAAGGAAATTTTTCAGTATATGACAAATAGTCAGGGAACTAGGGGGATCATCCGTGGAAGTTGTAAGGATGTGCAGCCTGGATTTTTTGTGTGTGTTGTGGTGAATGAGTGGAATGATTGATAGAATTAGTTGTGATTGCCCTGACAGTGAATACGTTTAAGAAGAGGTATGAATAGGTTTTGTGTGTATAAAAGTTAGTATGGGTCTCCCACAATGAGTCTATGCACGCCATGGAGATACTGTACAATAATAATATATTTTTATGTCTGTTTTTTTTTTTGTTGTTTTTGTTACTTCTACTCATTTTTATAATTATTTCCTTGAATATCTGTTTATGGTTTTTACTTGTTATTTGTTAGTCTCTCAAAACATTTCTGTACTTGTTCTGCAAATTTTGATTATAGGATTTGTGGCTGAAAAAGAAACTTTAGGGAAACTTTATGCTGTAAACTGAATGTGTATATCAGACATGGGCAACCTTTCCTAGTTCGGGGGGGCCAAATTATCATTCTGTCTCCGAGTCAAGGGCCGGACAAAATTATTAAATAAAATAAATTAATATTAAATGAATTAAAACAAGTTGCTACTTCATATTTCATGTATTTATAATATAATGCTTTGGTACAAAGCTCTACATAAATTTTATAATATAATGAATGACATAACAATTTAATGTGAAGATTGGCCTTGTACTTCAACTACAAGACTATCAATATTGACATTAATATTACTTAAGGATAATCACATAGAATTTTCGAGGTTTTCGTCCGTTATTCTTGTCTAAATTTTTGATTTATTGTATTTCATCCTCGAAAAAAACTGTTCACACATATATGTGCTGCCGAAAAGACAAATGATTTTTCTTGAAAAGGCACGTAAATTTGTATATTTTTCTTCCACCAAATAAAATTTATAAAAATCCGTCAAAGCAATGTTGTTAAATTGTGATTTTAGCTCTAAATCCGCCTGAAGCTCAATAAGTTCCATCTATAAGTTTTCTGGCACATTATTTACATCAGCATCCATCGGAAGAGTAAATATAGCGAATGTGGAGTCTTTGTTTTTGAAGTTGGGAAACCTTGTATCAAATTGCTCTATTAGTGCCTTCAGTTCATTTCCATAACAATTATAAGGGATATTTTTATGAGTTGCTAGAGTAGGAAAATGATAACAATTTTTAGCTCTTATCTGACTTTCCAACAATCTTAGTTTATTACAAAAAGCTTTGACATGTCCATGCAGTTCATGAACCAATTGTCCTTGTTTTTGCAATTTAAGATTCAGTTCGTTTAGGTATCCAGTGACATCTACGATGAATGCTAAATCACACACCCACTCATCATCTTTTACTTGGTTAATTGTGTTTCCTTTTATGTCTATAAAATCTCCAATGTTTTGTTTCAGATCATAAAATCATTTTAACATATTACCTTTACTCAACCACCACACTTCACAATAATAAGACACATCTTCATAATCTGAAAATAGGTCTGCCAAATACTCCTTAAATTGGCAGTGACTAGGTGCATGTGACTTAATAAAGTTAATACTGGCTACTACAACTTCCATAACGTTTGTGAATTTAATCGATTTTGCACACAGATTTTGTTGGTGGATAATGCAGTGAAAATTTGTTAAATTTTCCGGATGGATCTGTAGTTCTATTGCTCTTTCATGAACTATTCCAATAAATCTCTTCTGTGCACCAACCATTGCAGGGGCTCCATCAGTGCATATGCCAGATAGTGGCATATAAGCCCAAATCTCTCGAAGACTGTGTTGACTGCTTCAAATATATCTTCACCGGTAGTTGTTCCTTTTAACGGCCGAAGCACCAATAATTCTTCTGTGATGTTGAAATCTGCATACAGCACAACTTGCTAGTTGTGCTGTATATCGGAGGCATCAGTGCTGTCATCCAAAGCAATTGAAAATGCTTCCAATCTAGCAATCTTCTCTTTTAAACCTTTTTTGATATCATCAGCCATGATTTCTATCCGTCGGAGAACAGTACATCTCGACAAACGAATATTCTCGAAGTCTTTTTTCTTTTTAGGACATATTATACTTGCAACATCCAGCAGACATTCTTTGATAAATTCTCCTTCACCAAATTACTTAGAATGCTTAGCGATTTTTTCGCTTACCACAAAGCTGGCTTTGGCAATGCTGTGGTGCTGCGTTCTTTGCTTGTTGAACATTTGCTGCTGGGTATCCAAGTTCTTCTTCAACTTCTATTTCATCTTTTTGTAGTTGTCCATCAATTTTTGGGTGATCTGCATGTCTCGAAGTAAAGTGTCTCTTCAAGTTGTATTCTTTGTTGACGGATACGGATTCGTTGCACATCAAACATACAAGCAAACCTTTATTCAGAAAAATAATAATCCTCTGTCCAGTTGTCTTGAAATTGACAATTTTCTCTGCATCTATTTTTCTTTTTTTTTGCAATAACCCCTGATATTGTCCCAAATTTACAAGCGATATTCAGAACTGTCAAACAAAACTGTCTTCTACACTGCAGGCACTGAATAGAACACAACATCAACACAGGCACAACAGAACATAACATCAATGCAGGCACTGAACAAAGCACAACACCAATGCAAGTACCGAACTGACATGTCGTAACACGTTCACACAAGCCGCTAGTCAAAGTGAGAAAGAGACCTTGGTTGGAGAAAACATAGTGTGTTTTGCACAAGTCATATGACATCAGCTTAATGTGAGTTAGTAGAACACACCATGTTTTCTCCCACCATGAATCAGACAAACTCTGCTGAAATAGATTAGGGCCGGATCTGGCCCGCAGGCCGGGGATTGCCCATATGTGGTGTATATGTACAATGCAGCTGTGTTGTTTTCATTTAAAATTTTTTTTTAAAATTTGATTTGTTTGATATTAATTTTTTTTGTTATTAATTAGTAATTGATTTCCTTATTTTTACAATTTCTTAGTTGCATTCCCTGTCCACCTGGTACTTATATTCAAGATAAAAATAATCTCCAATGTATTCCTTGTCCTCCAAACTTTTATATTTCTGATCCTGGCGCTTATGGCTCAGATTCATGCAGGCCTTGTGGTCCTGGTTTGAAAAGTAACAATGGACAAAATTGTTACAGTGATTGCAGATTATATCTTTCTGATGATATGCAGTTTGATTTAACATCCTTGCCATCGTAAGTGTAATATTTTTGCTATTTTTTTATATAAGTTTATATTGAAAATATTTTGGTTGTTTTTCAAATGTGCATGGATATTACAGTATTAATTATTATTATTATTATTATTATTATTATTATTATTATTGAATATATAGTATAAAAACAAGACAAGAAACATGGACTGCAGAATTTGGTAGATAGAAGGAGAGGTGATATGATTGAGACTATTAAACTGTTCAGAGGTAGTTACAAGGTTTATTTACTCTGGGGATTTCTTTCACTTGGTGGAACAGGAGGAAGGAGTGAGGACAATGGGTCATCCCTGGAAGTTACAAAAGGAAGCTGTGAGGAAGAGGATGAGGAGTTTCTTTGCATGGAGGGTGGTTGAACCGTGAAATGCATTGCCTGATAGAGTGGTGAGAGCACGAACGGTCAATGAGTTCAAGGAGTGGTATGATAGACTTTGTTTTCTAGGAAGGACCTGCCATGATGAGTCTTTTGACTCCATGAAGGCCTGAATCATAATAATAATGATAATAAAATTTTACAAAGTAATGACCACTCCCACTCTATTATATGGTCTGAAAATATGGACTGTTAAAAAGAAAGATCAGAGTAATATGTAGGCAGCAGTTTAGTTTAAACGATAAAGAATAGTTTATTCTTTTAGTTCATTTCTTTGTGAGGTATTTTACTCTGATAAAATTGAATAGGAAACAGTCAAAATATATACTTGCAAAACATGCAGTATATTCTGATGTAACTTGGTAATGTGATGTGAACTCTTGTTTTTCCTTTGAGCAATTTATTTAAGTTGCTTGAAACACAATTGTAAACTCACTTTATGATACTATTCACTCTTGAATTACTGTTTAAAAGGAATTCTACATTATCACTGAAACTTCTATTTGCTCTTTGCAAATTTTGATCAGGTATATTTTAGTTAATTGCTAGAGATTTGCACAGAACAACTAGTTCATTAACAACTATTATTATTGCTAACATTAGACTTTTATGGAGTCAAAAGACTGATTTTGGGAGTCCTCACTGTAATAACAAACAGGGTTTTATTGATGTCTACATGAATGCAAAGTAAGTCAAAGTAGGAGTGAGAGAGAGAGAGAGAGAGAGTTATGGGAATGATAGAAGGGGAGAGAATAAGGGAACTAGTGAAAGAGAGGGAATGAGAGAAAGTTGCGGGAACCAGGGATGGAGAAATGGCAGATAAGTGGAATTACAAAGAAAAAGAAAGTGTTAGAAGAGTGAGATAGAGAGTGAGGGATGCAGGTGAGTAAGGAAGAAACAGTGGTAAAAGGTGTACAAGATAGAATGCCAGAGGAATCCTTGCTTGGAGGAACAATCTGACTATGACAATTAAGCTAGGTGAAATGGTGGTGAGATGATTGTGATGGTGGGTGCAAATGACTTGAGAAGCACTGTGAATCAGGTGACAAGAAATCTGAGGTTCATGATTAAGGTTGTACAGAAGAAAACTTAGAGAGGAAAGATAGTGAGTATGTTGCCCAGATATGATAATGCAGAAAGTTTTTCACCTTGGGTATATATTATGTTAAAGATATCAAGCAATTTTATAAGCTAGGTTTTTTTTAATCCTTTTCCCAAGTAAGCAAACAGACAAGTAAGTCAAGTTTGCAGTTTCACGTAGTGCAACACTAGGCAACTCATTGTAAAGGTGGAGTAAGATCTGATCACTTTCCTTTTAGAATTTTCCCCTAATGCAAAGCACGTACACTTGCGAAGATGTATGATGCTATACATTAAGGTAATGGTCCCTACCCATACCGGTTTCAACCTTTATTGAGGTTTCGTCAGTGGGAGCCAGACCTAAAAAATGCCAAGGGTGAAGTAATACAGAGCTTATAAATATTTGCACTACGTGGAACTGCAAACTTGACTTACTTGTCTGTTTGCTTACTTGGGAAAAAGGATTAAAAAAAACCTAGCTTATAAAATTGCTTGGTATCTTTAACATAATATATACCCAAGGTAAAAAACTTTCTTCATCTTGCTATCATCCTGAGATTTTTATTTAATGAGGTCAAAGCACCTTATGGCAACTTGTTTAGGTAAAATATTTATGAGCTCTGTATTACTTCACCCTTGGCATTTTTTAGGTCTAGCTCCCACTGATGAGACCTTAATAAAGTTCGAAACTGGTATGGGTAGTGACCATTACCTTAATGCATAGCATCATACATCTCTGCAAGGAAATATGCTTTGCATTAGGGGAAAATTCTAAGGAAAGTGATCAGAGCTTACTCCACTTTACAACGAGTTGCCTAGTGTTGCACTACATGCAGTCGCAAACTTGACTTACTTGTCTGTTTGCTTACTTGGAAAAAAGAATTTAAAAAAAATCTAGCTTATAAAATTGCTTGGTATCTTTAACATGATTATGCAGAGCTGTAGAAAAGAGCATCACTAATGAATAGTATAATAGCCAGAATATGTCAAACGAGAGGCTTGGATTATATGGATGCTTGGAGGGCATTTGAGAACAGAAAGGAACTGTACTCAAATGGAGGGAATACATTGTGTAATGCTGAATCCAGTGGAGTCTGAAGGAGATAATGAGAGCTATAGAAACAGTGATAATGTTTTCATTCTTTATACTAATGCCAAGAGTATCCAGAATAAAGAAGATGAACTGGTGACACTGATAGCATCAGCCTATCCAAAGATTATTGTGATGTCTGAGACATGGTTTAAAGGAAGATAATATACTGACAGGAATAGAAGTGGCAGGATATAACATTTTTTGACAGGATAGAAAGGTTAAAATTGGTGGTGGAGTACTGCTTATGATAAGATGAGTTATGTCCTCTCAGAGTTGAGGATTTGCAAGGCTATGAATGGTTTTTTTTTTGGAATGTTTTGCAAAGGTTTTGAAAGCATATGGTGTGAGGTAGATGTGGATAGGATAGGAGAGGATAGGAGAGTGGGGTATTGCTAAAAACCAAAGAGCATAGAGGGTGAAGAGCAGGAGATGTTTAGGCAGTTCAGCTTGGCGAGTATAAAAGAACCCCCCCCCCCAGTTGGAGAAAGTGACCATGTGGTGTTGAATTGGAAGATGAATAGACATGCAGGAGTATCAAAGAGTGTATGTGGAAATATAAGGCATCATCATAATGATTTTCTAGGATTTAAGCCCAGAGTGGCCTATTCTGACCTTAGAAGTCATCATTGAATCTCTTTAGAGGACATCTGGGTTTTCTTTTTCCTAATGGTTTGTAGAAAGTTTATTTTCCACTTGGTTAGAGTATAATAAATTTAGTTTAATCCTTTATCCAAGTGTGAGCAAACAAAGTTTGCGCCTGAAAGTATCTTCAGGACTGGGTTAAGGTGGTACACACCAGGGCAACTCGTTGCAAAGGTGGAGCAAGCTACCAACACTCCTATCCTAGTATCTCCTATAATGCAAAACACATCTCCTTGCGGATATGTCTATTGTTATGCATTAAGGGAAGGGCCACTACCCAGACCGGTTTCGACCTTTATTGAGGTCTCTTCAGTGGGAGCCAGGCCCAAGTCGAGATATCAGGCAGAAGCATTTGCAGGTCATCTCCACCTATAGGAATTGCCAGTTGGTGTGCCACCCTTTTTTAATAAATTACTCTGGATTTAGAGAAAGATGTTGAAAGTTTATTTTCCACTTGGTTAGAGTATAATAAATTTAGTTTAATCCTTTATCCATTATAGGATAAAGTGTTTTGCATTATAGGAGATACTAGGATAGGAGTGTTGGTAGCTTGCTCCACCTTTGCAACGAGTTGCCCTGGTGTGTACCACCTTAACCCAGTCCTGAAGATACTTTCAGGCGCAAACTTTGTTTGCTCACACTTGGATAAAGGATTAAACTAAATTTATTATAATGGTTTGTAATTTCAAACTTGTTTTGGTTATCTTTCTGTTTTCATTCTTTCAACATATTCCATTCCTTCCATTTATGTTTATATATATATTATATATATATATATATATATATATATATATATATATATATATATATATATATATATATATATATATATATATATAATGTATGTATGATGATTCATTGACTCGGTTGAAATACATATTGTGAAATAGAGTTGGATGACTTAAACCGAGAGTTAGGTAAAAAAGGGGATTTAATAGTAAAACACGACTAGTTTCGGCTTATAACAGCCTTCATCAGGTGACATTATAAAAGAAAAGAAAAAACACTAAACACTGAAGATTAAAAAAACTATGAACAACATAGAGAGTCTCTATACATAATTAGCATGAAAACTTTGTAGTTGTATTTAAAGCTGTTATTTTGTTTGTTGCATTGTTGGAGAGTGCATGCTTGCAGCATCACGTGAACGCCGGTACATGATTACAGCTGAATGACTATCTGGGAGGTTGTAGCTCAAGTTATTATTTAGATATTCAGGGTTGAGGATGATTTCCCTAGATTCTACGATTTTTCTCTCCAATTCATCATGGCAACAAACGATGTTGGTAGATTTGTCCCAGCAGACTCTATGACTTGGGTTTTCATCATTAGGATCAGCCGAGAAAAGGATATGGCTTGATAAGGCACTGGCTCACTGTCTCTTGTATGTCCCAAGGTAGAAATTATTCCAAGTTTTTGGGAAGGGAAGTGATGGGACTGACTATGAAGATATCTGTTGGTATGTGTGGGCTTTCTATACATTGAAATTTTAAGTTTACCAGAAGAGCGGGTCAGGTTTACATCTAGAAAAGGTAGGGAACTATCAGTTTCAAGCTTGGCTGTGAACTTTATACTTGGATGTCGACTATTGAGATGTTCCAGGAAATCCATTAGGGAATCATGGCCGTGGCTCCAAATGAGGAAAATGTCATCCATATAATGTTTCCAAACTTTAGGTGTTAAAGCAAAGGAAGAGATAGCCTTGGCTTCAAAATCCTCCAAGTAAATATTTGCAAGAACAGGGGATAAAGGATTACCCATTGCCAGACCATGATTTTGCTTGTATATAGTATCTTGGAATCTATCCGCACTTGATGCAATGGGTAAATAAGGCTAACATTTTTTTTTGGATAACTTGTCTTTGAGTAATGTTATGACTTCGTCTATTGGGATATTAGTGAACAAGGAAATCATGTCGAAGCTAGCCATGATTTCACTTTCATTAACTGTCACATCCTTAATGTAAGCAACAAAGTCTGCTGTGTTATTGATAAAGGATGAAGACTTGTCTGAAAAACATTTGAGGTATTTTGCAAGATGTTTAGAAAGTTTGTATGTAGAGAATCAATACCTTCCACAATGGGACGTAGTGGTGTGTTTTCCTTATGGATTTTTGGAACTCCATATAAGTGCAGAATTAGAGGATGGAGAGAGCGTAGAGACAGGTGAACGTTTCAAGACAGTTCAGTGGTAGTTTTTAATAAGTTGTTGATACGATTTTGAAGTTCTCAAGTTGGATCTCTCTCTCTCTCTCTCTCTCTCAAGTATTGAGTAGGTATCACTTTGTAGTAATTCAAGCATCTTATTTTGGTAATCTTCAGAGTTGAGGATAACTGTTGCATTGCCTTTATCTGCAGGAAGAATAATTATATCTCTGTTATTTTTTTAAACTCTTAATTGCTTTGCATTCTGTAGAAGAAATGTTATCTGTGGGTGGTTTTGCATTACTGATAATAAAGATGGATTCAATACAAAGAAGTTTTGCATCTTGTGAAGGGAGGAATGAAATAGCTTTTTCTATTTTGGTAAGGAGTGATTCTTTTGGGATAAATTTTGGAGAAGGAATAAAATTTAGAATGCTTTTTTCTTTGTCTGAAAATATGTGAGAAGATTTGTTAATTACGACTTTGTCAAAGTTGATGTGGGGTTTTGAGAAGTTCCTATTATTTTGTACTCTTTTTAAAGTTTCAAATTTTCTGATAACATTTACTTTGTTATCATATTGTATTTGGGCTGCTTGAGATTCACAATTCATATTAAAGAAATGCCAACTCTCATTATCTAAAGATTCTTCTAGTATTTGAGCTAAAGTTCTTTTTTTTTTTTGATGAACAGAAAAGAGAGAGTACGTTTTGTGTCGGCGATTCTTTCAGCCAGTAGGTCTAATTTAGCTTTATGATAGACTCTCCTCGCACGTTCTGTTGTTATATTTTCTTTAAAGGATATAAATTTAGGGAAGACAACATGGAATTTGCAATGTTTAAGAAAGACTAACCTGTTGATGCATAGTCCTATCCTCCTCAGTGTTTTCTTGAAGTTTCTTTTTGTATTAGAAATAGTAGCCTCATCATGAAGGCTATAGATGTATGATGATTCATTGACTCTGTTGAAATACATATTGTGAAATAGAGTTGAATGACTTAAACCTAGAGTTAGGTAAAAAAGTGAAGTAAAATATATATTTCTATATATATTTTATATATATGCACCTGTTATTTTTAAATATTTCATGGTATTTTAAATATATCATTTATGCTTAGTAACTTGTGAAGGAATATTTATTAGCAGCAATAACAAGTTGTATACTGTGAGTGAAGAAGAAAATGCAATTTGGTGTAAACTGGAAGACAAACAATATCAAATGGGAACTGCATGTAAAAAAGAGGTTATGGAAGAGACATAAAGAGAGGAGCGAAAGACAGATGCATGAAGAATATAAGACTTGGGCCAGGAGAGTGATCAGGGCAATCTCTTCTCACTGGAATGTGAGAAGAGATTGCCCTGAGATTCAAAATAAATCCTAGTTTCATTATATGACCAATAGGAGGAGAAATGTCGAGTAGGTGTTCTCCCTCGATGAGTCTTTGGACTCCCTGGAGGTGTCACATAATAATAATAATAATACCTTTTTTTTCGTTCATTGTTTGTTTTCACTATCACACACAATCAGCATTTGCAGTTCAATTTTATTCAGTTTCATCTTGTATAATATCTCATTCCTGTCTTTAAGCTCTCAAGGTCACTTTTACTCTTTTACATCATTCCTTATTGTTACTTTGTTTCCCACATAAATAATATGCAACATATGTTCACATGATGTCATTATTAACTTTCTCTTACAGTATTATTTTTATTATTCTTCAGCTCACCAAACAGAGATCATTTCTATTTCTAAAAGCATATATGTAATGCTGGAATACATTTTGTAAAATTTAATTCTGAATTCTGAGAAGCACGCAAAATAGCCGTAATTATAATAATAATTCTGATACTTTACCAGACATCCTACTGATTTATGTATTTCTGTGCTGGATCTGGATAGGAATGAAAATTCAAGGGTTAGACATATTTTCTCACATAAGTTTCTAATCCAACATATTTGCAAGCAGTCTTACAATTTTATTATTATTATTTTCTTGACTTCCATTAAGTCACAAGACTCATTGTGGATGATCTAGTTAGTAAAACTCCTTAAACTCATTCATTCATTCATTTTGATATGGCAGAATGAATGAGTTTAATGAGTTAGTAAAACTCCTTAAACTCATTCATTCTGATATATCAAAAATCTCCAATAATAACCTTTCAACAGCTTATATGGCTCACCCTTTTTCTTCTTTCCATCAAATGCTGCAATCTGCATACATTCAGTCTATCCTCAAAATCAACATTGTGCAGTATTGATGTCATTTTTGTTATCTGTCTCTGTACCCTATCCAAGATTACTTAATCCCCTTCAAATCCTGGTGACCATATCTGAGCAGAGAAATCCATATGTGGTCTGATCAAAGCTTTATACAATGGAAGCACCACTCTTTTATCACTCATGACTAATGTCCTTCTCAATATCGCAGCAATTTTCATCTCTTTAGAACCTGCAACTCAAATTTCTATCTACAATCGCTCCAAGATCCCTTTCTTCCTCCACTTTTTCCAGCATAACTCTACCAAGTGAATATGAAGCATCCCATTGTGGGTCCCAATTTTAAAAATCTGACATTTAGTTGCATTAAACTGAAATCCTCAATCACTTGCCCACCTTTCCAACTTATTCAAATCTTATTGAAGAGCCAAAACATCCGCACTTTTTCTAACCCTCCCAGTTTTTCATATCATCTGCAAACAACTGAATATCTCCCTACAGTTCCATGACAATATCATTGACATAAAGATTGAACAATAATGGTACCAGTACTGAACTCTGTAAAACTCCACTTGTAACCTTCCTACTCACTGATACTGCTCCGCCATATGTGACTCTCTGATATCCATCTGACATCTGGAAGCACACCCCAACTCAACATCACCAGAGTTAAAGATCAATACTATCAACATAAGAAGCCTGAATAGCAAAGAAATGGAGCTAGCTGAGGAATTAGATAAGTACCAGATCAAACATAATAGGGGTGATTGAAACAAAAAAGACAAAAACTGGTGAGATCTTTCTGAGCAATAAATACAAAATGTTATATTCAGGCAATGACAATCAAGGAAAACAAGGAGTAGCCATAGTATTCAACACGGCGCTAGTGTCCTTGGTAAATGTGGCGGTCGAGTTTAGCTAGTCTAGAAAACGTGTTTTTAAAGTTAAATATAGTGTGGCTTTTTGTCACAAATTGTGCTGCAATTGTGCATCGGTTAGAAACAAGTGTCCTTCAGTGGTATTATTGTTTAGAACTGTGTTGTATATATTGTGTTTTCACTGCCGTTTGCTTCACTATATCAACATGTAAAGATGGCGTCCAGCAAGAAACGTACGTCAGCGGCGCGCAGGACTTCTACTACTACACGAAAGGCTGGCTCAGCGTTAGATTTTTCGCAATGGATGCGTTGCGGAAACTGCTACATGTATGCACCGAAAAATGTGAAGGATCTGTGGTCGGTCTGGCAAAATGAGAAAAACGAAAATGTCGACGTATGTGAGAAGTGTCGGGATAGGCTGGAGCGTTTAGGAATGGAAGCTGACATCGGGACCGTAGCGGAAGAACTTCGGCGGGAGTTTATGAAAATGAAAAATGACCTTCATCTTCTTCATGAGGAAGTGGAAGTGATCGGTAAGGAGATACTGGAAGTTAAAGCTGAGTTTAATGTGTTAAACAGAGAAATTAGGACTATAGAGATTACTTTAGCTGAAGTAACTAGAACAGGATTACATATGGGTGAGTCTTTGGTGAATGATTCAGTAATAAATAGTATGGGAGTGATTGGGAGTCAACATAATAAAACCACAAGTGGCCTAGAAGAAATGAGATGTAGTGAGAGTGGGGGGGTAAGTAATAGAGAGTTGAGTAATGAAGCTGGGAGAGTCATGCTGAATAGTGTAGAGAATGAGTCCATGAGTGTGGACTTGAATGAAGTTAACAGCGGTAAAATATATGCTGATTCTATGATTAAGGGTATGGAGAGTGGTATGCATGAGGAGTGCTTGGCTGATGGGACAATAGAAAGAGTGGCTTTAGCAATAAAGAGAGGGCATGAAGCAGACAAGATGATAGTTATGGTGGGTACGAATGACCTGAGAGGTAGTATAAATCGGGTAGGAAAAGATTTAAGAACATTATTAGATATTGTGAAGAGGAAAAGTGTCAATGGGAGAATAGTGTGTGTGCTGCCTCGATTTGACAATTACGAGTTAAGTAGACGAGCAATGATAATGAATGATATGATTGCAAGAATGTGCAGAAAAAGAGGTCTGGAGTTTGTTGATGTTTGGAGTGTGTTTGAAGGAAAAAGGCAGTTGTATGCTAGAGATGGACTGCATCTTAACATGGAAGGACATAAACGATTGAAGAAGTTATTGTTTTCTGAACAGGTTGAAGTTATTGGGCAGGGAAACTAATATTGAAAAGGTTGAGTGTAAGAGAGAGAAACTTTAGCACTGATTGTGTATTTATTGATCCTTATAGGCAGAATAAATTTCAGAAGAGAGAGGATAAAAATTGGCATAGGAATATGGTAGTTAGTGACTTATATATCAGTTCTAAAGCCGGTACAAGATCTAGAGGGAATCTGCAATTTTTGTATACCAATGCTAGAAGCATTCGAAATAAGAGAGAAGAATTTTTGGCATTAGTCAGTGAAATCTCACCAAAAGTTGTAGGCATTAGTGAAACTTGGCTGTCAGCAGAAGATGTGGTCACTGGAATTGAATGTGATGGGTACAGTATTTTCAGGGAGGATAGAGAAGATAGAACAGGAGGAGGAGTACTGTTGATGATAGCTGATGTGTTGCAGCCAAAGAAAGTAGTATATCATGATGATAGACATGTGAATGAGAGTTCATTTGAGGCAGTCTGGTGCGAAATAGTGACCAACGCAACCAAATATACAGTTGGATGCTGCTATAGGCCAGGGAGTACGGGGGGAGATATTGAATTCATGCATCAGCAACTTAGTGCAATGAGTGAAGGCTTAGTGATTATTATGGGGGATTTTAATTATGGTGATATCAATTGGAAGGAGGAATTATCACGTAGCAAAAAGGAAATGGAGTTCATACATCTTCTACGAGATAATTACTTGAAACAGCACATAACTGAAGGGACACGTGGTGTGAGAGTGTTGGACCTGGTTATTGGTTCAGAGGTTATATGCATAAGTAAGGTGTCCTCGTTACCTCCAGTTGGTGAAAGCGATCATGTGGTATTGACTTGGGAGGTTGCAAAATCTGTGGATTTTTCTATTAAGAAGGGGTATGTACGAAACTACAGGTTAGGCAATTATAACAAGCTTCGGAGTGAGCTTGCAGCCATCCCATGGCAGAACATATTGCAAGGAAAAGATGTTAGCAGTGCTTGGGATAAAATCAGCGGGTATCTGAGGAAAGCAATATCAGATTGTGTCCCCATGGTCAGGAGGTCAAACAAGGCAGGCATTAGATGGATGAGCAGTAGTATCAAGCTTGAACTGCAAAAAAAGAAAATGTTATGGAGAATTTACAAGGAGAAAGGCGATCAGGACACCCATGAGCAGTACAAGGCTCAAGCTAGGAAGGTTACCAGCATAGTAAGAAAAGCTAAATCAGATTATGAGAAGACCTTAGCCAAAGAGATCAAGGGTAATCCCAAAGAGTTCTTCCGCTATGTGGCAAGTAAGAGGAAGAATGACTTCGGAAGGATAACCTTAGTGGGTGCTGATGGTATTGAGGTGACAAAATCAGATGTAATAGTCGAGTTACTGAGTGATCACTTTTCAAAAGTCTATCACCCAAGTGAGGATATCTCTATACCTATAGCAATACCTAATGTGAGAATTGAAGCTAAAGAATCAGAGGTATTAAATATATTGCAAAACTTAAATGCAAACACTGCGGTAGGCTTAGATGGAATATCAGCTCGGGTGTTGCGTGAATGTGCAAATGAATTGTCAACCCCTCTTACCTGGATATTTAATTTAAGTTTGAACTCTGGTATGGTCCCTAGGGAGTGGAAGTTAGGCAAAGTGGTTCCTTTGCATAAGGGTGGCTCTAAAACTGCGGTATTGAATTACAGACCAATCACCATCTCAGGAGTAGTTGTAAAAGTATTGGAAAAGTTGGTTAAAGACAAAATTCAAGAATGGGTGGATCAGGATATGATACTCTATAGAGGCCAACATGGTTTTGTTAAAGGTAGATCCTGCCTTAGCAATCTATTAACTATTCATAATAGAATAACATCTGAGTTGGACAAAGGAACTGGCTACACAGTGGTACTTCTGGAATTTGCTAAGGCTTTTGACAGGATACCCCATAGAACACTGTTACGCAAATTGGAGCAGATGGGAATGGATAATAAATTGGTGATATGGATAGGAGAATGGCTCAGGGAGAGATACCATAAGGAAGTGTATGGAGGAGCCGAGTCCAGAATGAGGCAGGTGACCAGTGGTGTGCCTCAGGGCTCTGTGCTTGGGCCAATGTTGTTTAATTTGTATATAAATGATATAGGAAACGGCTTAAAGGGAGATATTCAGTTGTTTGCTGATGATGCAAAGTTGTGTAGTGCAATAAAAAATCAAGCTGATGTTGAAAGTTTGCAGGAGGATTTAAATAAGCTGGTAAAATGGGCAAAAGAAAATGGATGTCAGTTCAATGTGGAAAAGTGTAAAGTCATGCATTTTGGGATTAAAAGATTACCAGCTGTGTACTACATCGATGGAAAGGTACTCCAAGAGATTGATGAGGCTAGGGACTTAGGGGTATTGGTAGATAGGGAGATGAAGTTCAGAGGACACATCGCTAAGGTGTCCAAGATTGCACATAGGATTACTTGGTTGTTGAGGAACACACTGACATCCAGAGATAAAGAGGTTATTATTCCCCTTTATAAAGCATTGATACTTCCACATTTGGATTACTGTGCTCAGGTCTGGTCACCTGGATTCCTTGGAGATGAGGAGGCTGTGGAGAGGGTTTTCAGAGAAGAGTGACCAAGTTGGTGAGTGATATAAAAAATGCTCCCTATATTGATAGATTGAGAGCTTGTGGATTGCAGAGATTGGTTGATAGGCGAAGAAGTGGGGATATGATAGAAACATTCAAATTACTAAAAGGTTTTTATAGGATTGATGCAGGGGAAATGTTTCAGCTGTGTGATAGTGATGGAAGAACAAGAGGTCATCTCTGGAAATTAAAGAAGAGTGTGGTTAACAAAGGTGTCAGAACAAGGTTTTTTGCCTGGAGGGTGGTGAATGAGTGGAATTCATTGCCTGACTTAGTTGTGAGCTCTTCGTCTGTAAATGAATTCAAGAAGAGATATGACAGATATTGTTTTGCTAGTTTGGGTCTCCCGCGATGAGTCTACTGACTCCATGGAGATACCCGTAATAATAATAATAAAATACGAGGCTAACCTTCTTGAATGGCAGTCAGTCTCAAGTAGAGTGATGTGGACAAATATCAGAATGGAGAATTGGACAATGAGACTTATTTGTGCCTATGGTCCCACAGAAGGTTCTACTAAGGTAGAAGTGGAGGAATTTTTTGGGGCTTTAGAAAAAGCAACTGACACAATGAAAAAGGAAAAGTTGGTCCTTGTTGGGGATCTAAATAGCAGAGTAGGAAATGATTGTGAGACATACAAAAATATTTTGGGAAAATTTGGAGAAAAGAGCAAAGCTAATAATAATGGCAAATACCTGCTTTTTTTCCCTTTCTTTTAAGCTTACATGTTGATCTGATTCATTTTTGAAAATTATGGAGACAACTACTGTGTTTGAATAAAAACTTTAGTTTAATAAAACTAAAATCTACATTCGACATTTCGACCTTTATTTCAAGGTCATCTTCTGGAGCATAAAACTATACACAGGAAACAATCTAAATTGTTTCCTGTGTTTGATTGTAGTGTAGCTTGTTTCCTGTGTATAGTTTTATGCTCCAGAAGATGACCTTGACATAAAGGTCTAAACGTCGTATGTAGATTTTAGGTATATTAAACTAAAGTTTTTATACAAACACGGTAGTTGCCTCCATAATTTTCAAAAATGCACCTGTTGGATTTCTGCTCAGGACATGGATTGCTTATTACTAACACAATGTTCCAACATAAAAATGTGCACAAATTCACATGGAGAGAAGAGGCAAGGAATAAGAAAAGTCTCATTGACTATGTTATTGTTGATAGTGATGTTTTCTCCCTGGTGCAAGACACCAGAGTGTACAGAGGATTTGAAATTGGAAGTGATCACTATTTAGTCTTGAGCAGGATAAAATTGAATTTCATATTGAAAAGAATAACATGTAAGAAAGTTAAAAAAACGTTTAATTTTCTTGACCAAAAACTCTGGAAAAACTTTTATTGGGATTATATTGATCAAGTGTATATAATAAACAGCTAAGTTATACCAACTAGTTTCACCAACTAAGTCTGTTGGCATCTTCGGGGTACATAACTGATGTAAGGCACTAAAAAGTAAAAAACTGTTACAAACTAAAATCAACCGATTCCAAAATATTAAACAAAGAACAGAGCACGTACAATACATTCATAGAGCTTGGATGATATCACTTGTTGTTATTTAGGAACGTTCTATAGTTGGCACTATAACTCAGTTCTGGCGAGTTGAAGGATCTGATAAGGGTCTTCCAGATCACGGGCAAGATTAGTCCTTGGTTCCTGTTAAGGTTTTGTGTACAGCAGGCAACTGTTGTGGCCTCCTTAAAAATTTGGGAGCGGAAGTCCTCCTCCATGTAATGAATTGTGCTTCTTTCCCACTCTATGGTATGGTTCGTTCTTGAGAAATGAAAAGCTAACCCCTATTTTTCTTCTCTGTTATTATTGACGTCGCCTATGTGTTCTTTTTGCCTAATTTCAAGGCTCCTTGAAGTTTGGCCGATGTAATTCAAGCCGCACGAGCATGGTATGTTATAAACTCCAGCATATTTGGAGAAAGGATGGCTATCTTTTGGAGATCTTAAGAATTGTCTAATCGTTTCTGTGGGTTTAAAGGCGACTCTTATTTTATGTGGTCTAAGGAGTCTAGCAATCTTATTGGAAACTGTCCCTAAATATGGAATGATGATGGTAGAAATATAACGTACATCATCTTGTTGTCTTTGTTGGGGTTCAGAGAAAAGTATCTTGTGGACGAGTCTTTGAGGAAATCCATTCATGGTAAGGTTGGTGGATAATTAAGAAGCTTCCGAATGGTGGTATCAACCTCTCAGTTTACCGCAAACCTACCAATACAGGACGTTATTTACATTTCACTTCCTCACACCACATTTCTCAGAAACTTAGTATTGTACACATGTTGAAGACTGTGCCTCTCTCCTTACAACAGATCAACAAGACCTCCAGGAAGAACTATCCCTGATATCCACCAACCTTACCATGAATCGATTTCCTCGAAGACTTGTCCACAAGATACTTTTTTCTGAACTCCGACAAAGACAACAAGATGATGTACATTATATTTCTACCATCGTAATTCCATACTTAGGGACAGTTTCCAATAAGATGGCTAGACTCCTTAGACCACATAAAATAACAGTGGTCTTTAAACCCACAGAAACGATTAGACAATTCTTAAGATCTCCAAAAGATAGCCATCCTTTCACCAAATATACTGGAGTTTATAACATACCATGCTCGTACGGCTTGAATTACATCGGCCAAACTTCAAGGAGCCTTCAAATTAGCCAAAAGAACACATAGGCAACGTCAATAATAACAGAGAAGAAAAATCGGGGTTAGCTTTTCATTTCTCAAGAATGAACCTTACCATAGAGTGGGAAAGAAGCACAATTCCTTACATGGAGGAGAACTTCCGCTCCCAAATTTTTAAGGAGGCCACAACAGTTGCCCGCTGTACACAAAACCATAACAGGAACCAAGGACTAATCTTGCCTGTGATCTGGAAGACCCTTACCAGATCCTGCAACTCACCAGAACTGAATTATAGTGCCAACTATAGAACGTCCCTAAATAACAACAAGTGATATCATCCACGCTCTATGAATGTATTGTATGCGCTCTGTTCTTTGTTTAATATTTTGGAATCAGTTGATTTTAGTTTGTAACAGTTTTTTACTTGTTAGTGCCTTACATCAGTTATGTACCCTGAAGATGCCAACAGACTTAGTTTGTGAAACTAGTTGGTATAACTTAGCTGTTTATTATATACACTTGATCAATATAATCTCAATAAAAGTTTTTCCAATGTAAGAAAGTTAATAACTGGAAGATGATGCTCAAGAAAAAAAACTCAATAAAAATAAAACCTCAAGAAACTCAAGAAAATGAGTTTCTTGAGTTTTTGAGGAATAACTACCTCAGGCAGTATGTAACAGAGGGCACATGAGAATTAAGGGTCTTGGATTTGGTCATCTCATCAGAGGATGTAATTATAAATGAGGTGTCAGATCATCCACCAATTGGTGAGAGTGACCATGAGGTGATTACCTGGGTGGTTGCCAGCAGTGCGAGGACCGCTGTGAGAAAAGAGTATATGTGGAACTACACGGGGGGAATGATTATGAAGAGCTCAGGACACAGCTTGCAGGTGTAGCGTGGAATGAGGAGTTAGCTGGAAAAGAGATCAATGCAGCTTGGGGGATTTTCAAAAACTATCTAGTAGATGCAATGTCTAAATGTATTCCAAGGGTGAGAAGGTTAAATAAGGTAGGGTTGAGATGGATGAATAAAGAGATTAAGCATGCAATACAGAGAAAAGGGGCATTGTGGAGGCAGCATAGGAAAAGTGGAAATAACCAATTTCATGAGGTATACAAAGGCCAGGCAAGGAGGGTGACTTAGTTGGTGTGCGTAGCTAACGAGAGGTATGAACAGCAGTTAGCTAATGAAGCCAGAAAGAATCCTAAGGAGTTCTTTTGATATGTAACCAACAAAAGAAAGAATGATTATGGAAGGATGACATTGTTTGGAGAAAATGGTATAAAGACAGCTGATGCAGAATGTGTGTGGTGGAGATACTCAATGAGCAGTTCATAAAGATCTTTCAATCTTGTGAATGTGACTTCATGGAGAGATTGAGAGCAGTTGATGATGGGGAGGAGAGACTGACTGTAAGTGAGCAAGAGGTGTTTGGGGAGTTGAGTAAACTAGATGTAAATAAGGCTGTGGAACTTGATAATATATCACTGCATATTCGGAAGGAATGTGCCAGGGAGTTGACACGTGCCTAGACATATTTTTTTAATACGAGTCTTGCACTTGGTCAAGTTCCTAAGGAGAGGAAGGAGGGCAAGATTGTGCCAATTCATAAAGGAGGTGATCGAACTCAAGTATCAAACTATAGGCCTATTTGTGTGTCAGGTGTTGTGGTTAAGTTGTTGGAGAAGCTTGTGAGAACTAGGATCCAGAGTTAGGTTGACAACAATGGTATTATCTTTGATGGACAGCATGGATTTGCTAAAGGGAGGTCATGTTTTAGTAATCTACTTACTTATTACAATAAAGTGACTGCTTCTTTGGACAGAGGAGATGGATACACAGTAATATACTTAGATTTTGCAAAGGCTTCTGATAGAGTACCTCATGATAAGTTGACAGTCAAACTAGAGCAGATGGGGGTTGGATATTAGATTATTGGGAATTGGATATTGGAAATTAGTGCATTGGATTGGAGACTGGCTATCTGTTTAGGTATCTGTTTAGATTTGAATATTCCAGGAAAAGGATAGTCACTAGTGATGTGCCTCAGGGATCTGTTTTAGGGCCATTACTGTTTAACTTGTATATTAATGATGTTGGCAAAGATTTGGATTGGGATATTCAGTTGTTTGTAGATGATGCAAAGTTGGGATGAACCATAAAGAGTAGTGAAGATGTTGTGGCCTTACAAGAAGATTTGAATAAATTGAGTGATTGGGTACGGAAATGGGGATGTGAGTTCAATGTTGCAGAATGTAAGGTTTTAAAATTTGGAAAACAAAGATGGGATGCAGAATTTATGCTTGGTGAGAATATATTGTTGGAGGTTGAGGAAATAAGAGATCTGGGGGTAATAGTGGATAAGGATCTAAAATTTAGGGGACACATCGCCAAAATTGTGAAGGCAACACAAAGGCTTCTGAGAATGATGCAGAGGACACTGACGTGTAGAAGTAGTGAGATTCTTGTTTGTTGTATAAGGCTTTGATTAGGCCACACATGGACTATTGTGCCCAGATTTGGTCACCGGGTTTTCAGTAGGATGAAGAGATGTTGGAAAGGGGTCCAAAGGTGACTGACTAAGGTAGTTTCTGACCTCTGGAATGTTGAGCATAAGGAAAGATTGAGAAGCTGTAATTTGCAGAGTCTGGTGGAGAGGAGGAAGAGGGGAGATATGATAGACACCTACCAGTTGGTAAGGGGTTGTTATAAGATCAATGGTGTGGACGTTCTACAGAGAATAGTGGGAGATCAGGGGAGAACCAGAGGTCATCCCTGGAAACTGTATAAAGAGGGTGTTAGTAGGAGAGGTTTTTTTCATGCAGAGTTGTGAATGATTGGAATCCTTTGCCTGGGAATGTAGTGTCTGCAGGGAGTTTGAGTGTGTTTAAGACACTGTATGATGAGATGTGTGTGTGTGATAAAAGGACCTCCCATATGTATCTTTGTCTCCATGAGGTCTTGGGGTAATAATAATAATAATAATGTAAGAGAGTTTTAAAGTGAATAAAAGGTGAGCAACTCTCAGATGTGAATTGTAGACTAAAATACACAAAGATTATTGAAGAAAAAATGAAACAGTTTGAGAACAGGAACCAAACTTTGGAGATTCTGTGGCAAATCCTGAAGAAAACATTGATTGATTCAGCCAGAGAGGCATATGGTGAGGTTGTCTGTAAGGATAGAAAAATCAGAACTCCATGGTGGATACAGGAAGTTAAAGAGGCAGTGAAGGAAAAGAAGAAAGTATATCAAAAGTTCCTGGCAAATAAATCAGCTTGTGCTCTTAGAGAATACAGAGACAAATGTAAGAAAGCTAAACACTGTGTAAAAGTAGCTAAACAAAAGTCATGGGAGGACTTTGGCAAGAACACAGAATATAAATATCAAGAAGGTGGTAAGATATTGTGGAGATTGTTGAAGAAGCTTATAAATGGAAGAAAGAGTGAAATAAAACGAGTTAGAGATGATAAAGGTGACATCAAAATGGGAGAAAAAGATATCCTTGAAGTATGGAGTAATTACTTGCTAAATGAAACAAGCAATGATAGCACTGTGGTAAAAAAACACTTAACAGGCATACAGTCAGGAATATATCCATACTTGAAGCAGAAAAAGCTGTCAAAGGCTTGAAATATGGAAAAGCAGCAGGAGTAGATGATATTCGACCAGAAAAGTTGAAGTAAGGTGGTATAAAAGTCTTATAGTGGCTGCCCTGCATAGTTCAGAATGCCTGGACAGAGGGACGAATTCCTGATGATTGGAATAGAGCTCTAATAGTACCCATATACAAAAAAGGGAAATAAAACTGAATGTGAGAATTACAGAGGAATTTCCCTACTGAGTGTTCCTGGCAAGATCTATGAAATCTGAACTTTACGACAAGTAGTTGTCGTAAAGTGAAGATCTGATCCTGACAGCCTCTATTTGGCCTGAATCCAGCTTTTTCTTCACCAAGCTTTTCATCCACAATTCTTCTCAACAGTTTCTCAAGTATCCTTTCATAGATCTTGCCAGGAACATTATATCAAGCAATACTTAGTCTTTATTTGAGTTGTAAGTCAGCAGTTAGAATTGAAGGAAGTACAGGAAGGTGGTTTAATGTTAAATCTGGTGTGAGACAAGGATTTACATTATCCCCCTCTGTTATTCATTATCTATATGGATCATATTATGAAGGAAAGTGGTATTAAACATGATATCAAAATTGCAGATGTTAATATCAGCTCTTTGCTTTATGCAAACAATATTCTATTTCTAAATAAATCCGCTACAAGTCTCCAAGATTCCCTGACTAAATTGAATAACTGTTGTAATAGATATGGTATGAAGGTCAGCAATAAAAAGACAAAGACAATGAAAATAGGCAGAATCGTTGAAAATATCAACTGTGTTGTGAATGGAGAACCTGTGGAACAAGTAAAACATTTCAGCTACTTAGGCACGATTTTTACTGAAGATGGTAAATTAAATATATAAATAGACCACAGATTCAGCAAAGCTGGTATGGTGGGAAGTCAATTGAATAAATTCATATGGAATAAGAGAGAAATTAGTCGGAACACTAAATTAGCTGTATACAAGACAGTGTTCAAACTAGTTTTAACTTATGGATCTGAGAGCTAGGTCAGAAGTTAAACACTTGACCAAAGACTAGAGACTGCAGATATTAGAGTCCTGAGAAAGATTAGAGGCATGAACAGATGGCATCAATGGCAATATCATATTAAAAACTAGGATATTAGGAAAGAACTTGACATTGTCAGCATCCAGTAATGTATTAGCAGAGATAATCTCAGATGGTATGGTCACTTAAAAACAGAATGGGCGAGGAAAGATTAGCAAAACAAGTGTCCTCTGCCAGGTTGGCAGGAAAACAACCCAGAGGAAGACAAGATATAGGTGGATTGATATGGCACAAAGTGCCTTAGACGATAGAAATATAAGATCTGATAATGTTGGAGTCTTGACAAGTAACAGACTGATTTGGAGGAAAATTGTAGATAGGAAGTTAATAATGATGTAAATTTTTCATGTAGTACTATCATATCCTGTACACTCCCTTGAGGGTACATTTCAGGAATTTGATGATGATGATGATGATGTTGATATCCATCAAAAAGTCAGTTACCCATCCACTCCACTAATTTGACATCCAAACCCCTATGTTGATGCTTAAAAACCAACATTTCATGTGCCACTCTGTCAAATGCCTTTGCAAAAAATAACGATGCATGCCTTATCCTCATCCTTACTCTTATTACTCTATTCGAAAAGGTAACCAGATTACTGAAACAAGAGCACCCTTTAACAAATCCCTGCTAGCCTAAATGCACAAATAATATTGCCCTTATCTGACCAATTCTCGACAAATTAGGGCAAAATGAGTTTTTACCGATTTCTCAAAAATCTTAACAAATATAAAAGGAAAAGAAACTGGCTTGTAGATTGGTGCTGCCTCCATTCTACCACCACCACTACCTGTATATTTAGTGACCTCCTAACACTCTAGGAACTTGTGCTATTGCAAGACTTTCATTAAACACCCAAGTTGATGGCACAGTGAGTTCTACAGCACATTCCTTTAAAACACATGTCAATACTTTAAAACACTGTCAATTCAAAAAACATGACAAAATTCCATCGTAGCCTCCCCCATCTTACTGACTCAGTATTGGGAATACATTCTCTTCATTTGTTTCTAACAATTCTCTAATCCTTATCCCTCTAGGAATAAAGCCTGCTCTACCACGATGGAACTCTTTAATAAAGTGATCATTAAATAGCTTAACTATGTCATCTGCATTGGTCACCTAAGCTCCATCTTCATCTAACATCAATAATAATTTTTCTTCCTACTCTCCGCATAGCCATAAAAACTCCTTGGGATTCTCTTTGTATTACAGTACTAATCTCCTCTCATATTCTAATTTTTCTTGCCTTACAAGATTACTGCTTTATCTTCTTCATTTGCAGCATACAATCTACCATTACTGTCAACAAGTTTTTCTTAAATATCTCCCATGCACTACGGACCTCTTTTCCTTCAAGTTCGTTTGTAGTGCTGCAAGCTGGTTTCCAAGCTTATGATAGTTGCCTACCTTATAATTCTGCTTAAATTCTTTCTACCTTCATATTTTTATTATTACATGAGACTTCCAAGGACTAACCCACTACACACAACTCACTGTCTAGGTTATTTAATTCTCCAACTACATACAATGTCATCTACCACTTACCATCACCAAGAACAATATCATTTTGTGTGATGAAAAACTGATTTTCTAAGAGAAGAAAATCCTGCTGCCTACATATGACATTAATTAACTTACAGTCAATTCAAAAAGTCCCTATAAAGATCTTTCTCTTCACAATGAGAATTGAACTCGGTTCTTTTTCCAGTCAAATGTTACAATGCCCCATTGTTGTTCCAATTTTGTTATGGAGGTGCTAATTTACATGCCTATTCATCCTCCAAGCAAGGACTAAGTGGTTACTCTCACCATCTGGGGTCAAGTATGACATCTCAGTCACAATCAGATCCTCTTATGCTATGACCAAATCCAAAACTCGTGATCCTTGTGTTCCCTCCACTGCATGCTGCCTATGACAATTGTCCCTCAAGAAATCCAAAACTTCATTTCCCTTAGTATTCCATGCTGCTTTCTCTGTCCAAGTTATATTGCTATAGTTGAAGTCTCCCATAATGATCACTTGCTAACCTATTTTGCCTAAATATTTCCTGCTTGCTCATCACCATCTATATTCCCTGGCCTATAGCAACATCCCACTAGATATCTTGTCTTGTAAATGTCTATCTCACACCTTATGATCACAAAGCAATTAATGTTATTTCTATGATTTCCCACCCTGAGAGGGCACAGTTCATCTCTTATCATGATCTCACAAGTAAAATATGTCAGCTGTTTAGGCACAGTTTTTGGAGCAGATAGCAAATGAAATTTGAATATAGACAACAGATAAGCAAAGTTGATTTGTGGGGGACCAGTTAAATAAATTTATATGAAATAAGAGAGTTCGCCAAAACACTAAAGTAGCAGTATACAAGACAGTGTTCAAACCAGTTTTAAGTTATGGATCTGAGAGTTGGGTTAGAAATAAATCACTTGCTCAAAGACCAGAGACCACAGATATGAGAGTTCTGAGAAAGATTAGAGGAGTGAACTAATGGCATCAATGGCAGAATTTTATTAACACTTTGAGTCCTATCGATGTAAATATACACTGATTGGACTAAGTCCCAGTAGGTCTAGGACTCAAAGTGTTAAAAATGAAGATATTAGAAAAGAACTTGGCATTGTTAGCATTCAAGAATGTGTGAGCAGAACTGATCTACTATAGTATGACCACTTAAATAGAATTAAATTAGATTAAACTAAATTAAATTAAATGAGAAAAATAGGTGTTTGATGTCAAGATGGCAGGAAAGAGACCTAGAAGAAGACCAAGGTCTAGGTGGATTGATTCAGTCAGAAGTGCCTTAAAGCATGAAATGTTAGATTGGACAATATTGAAGTGCTCACAAGTAACATAGTGATTTGTAGGAAAGTTATTGACAGAAGTTTAATAATAATACAAACTTAATCATGTAGTGCTGTCATGATAGCCTGAACATCCCTTGATGGTGCATATCAGGAAATTGATGATGATCATACCATGAGTAACACTCCCTACCACATTTACCTTCCTATCCTGCCGAAATATGCTATACATTTTGATTTCTGTCCCTGTTTGAACATCCTCCTCTGTTATCCCTTTATTCCTAATGCTTCTAGCATTTGCATACAGAAAAGCCAGTGCTTTGCAAGTATTTTTAGCCATTATTACTCCCTGCTACATTCCACCCTTGCAATTCTAGTTTCCCTGCCCTGACACACTCACTTGCCAAGAAAATAAGTCTCCCCAAATGCCTGCATCCTTCTGCATTCAAATGTAATCCTCAGTTGTACTCCACACATCCACATATTCCAGACCTGTATATATACACATTCTTGCTATTATCTCACTTGTTATCATTGCTCTTCTCCTCCACCTCACATTATCATACCAGGGGGCAACAAGCTCACTAATCCTTCCTTCCTTCTGGCACATTTCTGCATTGTTCCTGACATCAATCTCATATCTTGCTACATGATTCACATTACCTCTCACGTCATTCATACCAACCATTACTACCATCTCCTCTACATTTTCACCTCTCTTCATTGCCATTACAATACTGTCTATTTTTCTTGCCAGCAAGTGCTCCTCTGGCACTCTACTCTGCACACCCCAAATCATCTAATCTTCATACATGATACTCCTAACAGATTCATTCTTCCTTTGCTCGCTTCATCTTTACTCATCTGTTTATCCTTTCCTTCCACACACTCTACTTTTTTACAGTTTCCTCTCTTCCCTGTTTCATTCTCTCACCTTCCTTTCACACCTACTCTCATTCTCCTTGTAATAGTTATCCTTTCCAGCTTCTTAATCTCTTCATTCACTTCCTCAACTCAGTCTGCAAGCCTTCCATCTTCTTTAGCAATTCTATTCTCTCTCCTCTCATCCCGTTTTCAGTTGACATTCATGCCATCAGAGAAACCATCTCTCTCTCTCTCTCTCTCTCTCTGCTACACTGCCCAAGGTCCAATCCAAATGTTTATCTTTCACATTCCTCTTTACCCTCTAACACACAATAATGATATTCACAAATTAGCATTCGCCTGTCTGCAAAGCTATCTCCACTATATAATTGCAATTTTGAAATAATAAATAGATTTAATGGAACATGTGCACTAGATATATTTAAAAACCTTCAAACGACTTTAAAAACCTTTAAAAGACTTCAGCTGTGACCAAGACATGAGCTACTATACACATGCCTTGACTCATTATTGTGATTCAACTTTTAATGTAGTTAATGATCTGTCTCCTTGATGATGTTCATGTAATGTTGGATGAATTTATTGGAGTTATTGAATAAATTCTATATATATTTTGTTACATGTTCAAGTTGTGAAGTTTTTTAAATAAATTTTGATTTAGTTTAATTGCCCCTTGAAACTTGATATTTTTTCAGTAGTCAGAAGAAGCAATAAGTTAAAAAATGGAAAATGATTCATACTATATTAGGTGGTTAAGAATGGCAGTTGATTTCTGTAAGAGAAAACAAAGCCAATCCAAATATTATATGTTGAATTGCTTTCTGTCTGTAGTTCAAAATTCATATTCAAATAATTTCCATTTCCTTTCTGTTAGCATATGTATATGTTACATATTCTGCATTTTACCATATGAGCGTTTCTTCCATAGAGATGAAATACTGGAATTGTTAACTGAGAATTAATTATAATCCTCATTGCTATCTTCATTCCTCATAAACCTGAATAAATGTTCCAACTATCATTTAAGCTTATGCATTGGAATGCAGATAGGATAAATCATGCTATCATACCATTAATTAAGTTTCTATAGAGCAAAGTTACTTAGTACGACAGGCCAGTATTGAGCCTAACACATGAAGAGAAATGCACTCTGATTGCTTTGGATTTCAAATTATCTTATGTTATCAAAACAAATTACATTTTAAAATAATTAGTAATCTTAAAATATGAGTCATTTATATGAATTTCAAATATTACCAAGAAAAACGAAATGCGAAATGGCATGATGACAATATATATTAAAATATATGGACACATGAATTAAGGACAGACTCGATTATATGTATTATATTGATTTAGAGAGATAGTCACCGACTTAAAAAAAAAAAGGCTTTATGCCTTCTTTTATGAGTTAGTCATCAGGCAGATATTTGTATGTATGCTGTTTTTCCATACTTGTAATGTGAAGAATATAAATGAAAATTAAAATATATAAACACAGCCATTTAATGGGTTAATGCATTTGCTTTTGATAGATTTGTGGAAGTTCAAGGAAGTCAACTTTTCACAGCCAGTGGAACACAATATTTTCATTTATTCAATATCAGCCTTTGTGGTCAAGGAGGTACAGCCACTTGTAGGAACAATATTTCTTATAGTGTATGTGAACTTTTGTGTAAATATTTTTTTAACATAAGCCTGTGTGATTGCATGATTTCCTTTACTGCATTCAATTTATACATTTTTTTTTAATTGTTAGATCTCCAAATGGCTTTTATTGAAGTAAATTTTATGTTGCTCCTGCCGATAAAAGATTTCAGATTGTGATCAGTGAAATTTGATACTGCTTATCAGGGGCGAATGCTGGTCTTGAAATTCACGCTTGCTCTTGTTATCATCTTGTTGGTGCTGCAGGGAGTGAGAGGTGTGATTGAAGTCTGATTAGCGGAATAATGAATTACTGACCATTTAAAACTATATTTAGAAATTTATGTACATTTAATCATACAAATACAACATTTATTTTATAAATGATATTCTATCTTTTCAAATTTAGCTGACCTACTTGAATACAAATTCTACCCTATGGTTCTTCTTTATGAACTGGTCAATAACATCATCATAAAAAGTTGGTTGTAACTTAATTTTCCCAAGCAACATTTTCTCGATAGATAAAGAGCTAACAATGACAGTCTTTCTTGTCTTTGGGTTGACCTGTAGTATGTATTAATGCACCTTAGTGCCGAAAATGATCATTCCACAGATGATATCGTGGCAGGAATACTTACTACCAACTTTATGAGTTTGAAAACTTCAGGCATACCCAAGTACACTTTATTGGTGTGCATAAAATTCATTAAGTCTGAAATGCTTCTGTCTTTGAATTCAGATGATGCATACATTACACTTAGTTCAGCCTTTAAGCGAACTATATTGAATAATGATCCATAGGTTTTTTGCAGATGTGTAGCTCAGTGGATGTGGCGTTTGCACACCACGGCGCTGGCTGCACGAAGGAAGACTTGGTTTCAAGTCTAGTCGGCAACTAGAGGAAATTTTTCTAAGCCTTTTTTCGACCGGTTCCCGAGTTAGTCGATCTCTGGCACGGGCAAGCGAGTTTTTCCTCCCGGAAACTCGGGTTTTTCGTCCCGTAAACTCAAGAAAATCGACCGTAGAACCCACATTATTTCAGACATTAAATATATTGTGTTAGGGTTAGGGACCACAAGATGGCGGCACATTTGAGCCGTCTCTCTTCACTGTGTATCGCTTAATTAGTGATAGCTTTGGGCCATCTATCTCTGATTGGTACCAGCAGAGATTGAACTGCCCACTCAGTCTCCAAAAGTTAGATAGGGCTAAATGGCCTCGCCTACTCCCGTATACGGGAATAAAAAGGCGTTAGCTGATTTTTTTTTTTTTTTTTTTGATGTTACATCACTATCAGGGAATTTATTTCTTTAGTTTTCAAAAAAATCAAAATTAAGGAGAGAAAAGAACTGAAAATTTGCAATAGATTTGAGCGCTCTCGAATTTGTAACATGATGTTGTCCAGGATTTCATTGAAAAGACTTAAATCTTAACTCTCCTGAGTCATCACACATATGACATCTCTTATGACTTGGTTTCCCTTCACAAACATTAATATCATGTGTAACATTGTCATAAATACTCGTGAAACCTTCCTCTCTCATAGTCTAAATATTTAATCTAAATATTTAATTCAATTGTTTTGGCACAATACCTTATATCTAGAGATTTAATATCAGAAATAAATATCTAGAGATAAATATCAGAAAATTAGAAAATCTTTGAAAATACTACCACTAGAAATCGAGTGTTAAACTTATGTAAGTTAAAAAACCTTGCACTTTCAAGGTTTTTTAACCTTGATGCCTCTATCATATCATACTCTTTCACAGTGTTCACAATATGTGAAATGAAGTTCCATCTTGTTGGTGCTGCAGTAGGCAATTTCCTTTCAAGAAAGTTCTTAAGAGCAGCTGTCCTCTTTGTAGAATTTGAGAAAAAAGCAGTATGACCCAACATAGCTCAAAAAGTGCTGCGCTCTGCTGCAGCACTTGTCGAACATGTAAGCACAGTTCTGAAGGAGTACAAGTGTGAGAAAAAACTCATGGCGCAGACATATGATGGGGCTGCTGTCTTAGCCAGTCAAGTGAGTGGGTCAAACAAACGGATCCGAGAACAGTATCCACGTGCGACATCGGCTCACATCAGTGAAACCCCGAAACTTTCGTGAACTTTATTGTTCACGAAATTTTCTGAACAATATTGATGCTCATAACTTTTTTCATTGACGTCAATGTAATGTCAATGAAGTTACATCGACGTTACATGTTAATGTAATAAGAACAGTCGAAAGCTGAGACATGTTTATGAGTTCAGAAGTTTCATCCATAATTAGTGCCACAAAGTCCATTTGCTCGATCTTTTTCTTTATTACTCCATAACTACCGAGGTAATTTCAGCAATCAAGTCGTTCTGAATGGCTGAAGATGTACCTCTAAAAATAGAGGACTCCTTCGAATGAGTTGCCAAAAGAGGATCATACTGACTTGTTAGATCAAGAAGTTGTACATAATTTCCTCTATTTGCAGACATCAGGGACTCGTCATGACCATGAAATGGTAGCTCTTGCTTTGATAAGTAATGTACAACATCTATTAAGCATTTCAGAATTTGGCGATTTTTTTTTCACCTTTTCATTATGCAGTACATCACTGACACGTCTCTGTTCATCAAGCTAGTGATCAATTCTTGTTCTTCCAAAGCTGTTTAATTGAAGAAAACACTTAATATGGTTGGCAGATTTTTCGTGCCTGGTAATAGACAATGTCAAAGTGTTTAAGTTGCTAAAACCACTTTTGCACCACACCCCGTTATCACCAGAAAACAAGGCCAACAAAGCAGCTCATTCAATTTCTTCGATCCCGCTAACCAGTGGGTATTCTTGTACTGACCCTCACTGAACAAACAAACATATTCTCTGTTTTTTTCCTTGTGATGAGTTCTTAAATCTGGAAGTGACGGGCATGGCCTGCCGTTCTTTACAATATCACTTTTCTCCTGAACACTCCTCCGGGAAAAGGGATTTCTTAATAAACTGTCAATAACACACACTTCTAATGACTGTCCGGTATCCATCTTAGCACCTCAAAATTAACAGAAAAATAATAAATGCAGCAGTTTACATACACAGTCCCCCACAAAGCAGTTCACTTAAACATCATGCACACTTGTAAAGGCTGGCTGAAGCTTACTGGCTGGAGCTACTTTGACTGTGTATGGCCTGTGTTTAAGCAACAGGGTGAGGCAACGTGGAGGGAGCGGAAATGGCTGTGCACATGCATGAAATCACAGTGCTGTAGTGAGGACCTGGAAACTCCCACAACCGAGCAAACCAAGGCAGCTTGCCTAGGCGAGCAAGCATCGGTGTTCGATACACAATGCAAAGCTCAATTATTGCCGTGCACGCTTAAGACGTCTCCTGTCTACAAAAATAAAAGCCTAAATGGAATGCTTATGAATGCATGCATTTATTAACAAATCAATACAATACTTCTTTCTCAGGCAATGAGCTTGCGCAGCAAGCATAGCAAGTGTGGAGAATTCGCCCCTGCTGCTTATCATAGATTCATGGTTTAACTAGTATTTTGTAGTAGTTGTCTCTTATTTACTAAAGTAAATGTCTAAATGTAATGCACTTTAAAAGTCATGGAGTAGGGAATGACACTAGACATCAAATTTACAAATTAACTGTTTTCTCTTAAAAGAAATGTAGTGTTTGATATATTTTTCAATCTTAATATGAAAAATGATTTTAAAAGTTTTCTAGTGAATAAAGGTTCAAAAATTATTTCATATTA
Organism: Typopeltis vanoorti; assembly: GCF_054136105.1. Taxonomy (NCBI): domain Eukaryota; kingdom Metazoa; phylum Arthropoda; class Arachnida; order Uropygi; family Thelyphonidae; genus Typopeltis; species Typopeltis vanoorti. The sequence continues at coordinate 98,570,813 of NC_143551.1, read as the reverse complement.
ATGAGAGAGGACCAGAATTTGAATATGATGGCACCAGAAGAGAGGATGTCTTTTGGAATTATGGCTAAAGCAACTAAGGCTATGAGACCAGTATATCCTGTTAATTTCATGTGTAAATTGCATATAAAAAATGTAAATTCCTCAGAGGAAAAACCCTTTCTTCTCCATATGAGACTGGCTCACTTTCTGTTGAAAAACTCTTATAAAGGTTCTTTATAAAAGTTTTGAAACAGGGAGAATTGAATTCCTGAAGCGTGAATGAGAGAAAATAATGAATGATATAAATTATAAGGAGGTTTGCATTGGGTGTGATAGGATAGGTGTTAGAGAAGATTAGAGAATAGCAATCTGTATAGAAAATTATATGGGCCTGTTAAAGGACAGTCTTTATTCACCAATTCAATTCCATTTTATAATTGAGTAACATGTAGTGGACAGTCAAGATTTTTTTTTTTTTTTTTACAAGTGTTTGATTATCATGTGTCTGTCAAAGTAATCTTCAAATTAAAGGGTGGGTGGGGGAAATGGGTAATAAAGTCATAATTTCAAGAAGACTGGCTGAAATAGTATCACTGCATGGGAAGGCTAGGAAAATAGAATACAGTGGCAAACTATAAAATAGTTTTTGTTTTAGTTTTGTGGATATTGATTAGAGTGAGAAAAAAAATAGATGTATTGATTATGTGGTTACATTTTATATTATACTAAGGTGAAAAATATATTACACAGTAGATATGGTTTTCTAGATTTGTAACAACTTTAAAGGTGGTGGGGATAATATTTTCTTGGTTGATGGATACTCACAGATTGTGTATTATGGAACAGTTCTTGAAAGAGAGGGGTGAAAAGTGGCATGCAGCATGGTTCATTGCTGGATTGTTGTTTAATTTTTATATTGACATTGGTTCATGGGTTGATGGGATATCTCTCTCTCTCTCTCTCTCTCTGATTCTTCATCAGGATTGATAGCCTGCATTTCCTTAATCCATCTTCATATCCGACAATCAACATTCTTGATTATTTGCCTCTCTACCTTTTCAGAGAATAAAGTGTTCTCTGAAAAATATTAAAATTTTTGACCTTATTTTAACCAAAGTTATAACAAAATGCTGCATAAAGAAGCACTACAACTTCCTTATTCTTACTAATTAGTTGTCTGTCCTTCATTTTAATTCTCTGTCCATCATCACTGATGGATAGAGAATTGAATTGATGGGATTTTGTTCTAAGAAACTAATGAGGCTATTAGTTATTTAGAACAAAAGCTCATCAATGTAGTATGCCTCCAGAATTTTGTGAACTCAAAATGCATATGGCAACTTTGACTACATTCTTTATCTTTTACCCACCCATCTATTCAGATTCTTTTTCAGGCATTCATTCCATATTTGTATTCTTCCCTTACCAACTTTGTGTTACCATTCCAATGGATATGTCCACTTAGTTTTCCTGGTGTCATTGATAAACTGGTGGAACAGTAATGGTCCTGGGACAGAGACCTTTCTACTCTAATTTGTACTCTTAACATCTTAGTTAAGACTATGTTGTCCTTTTTCATCTTTTGAATTCCTACTTGTTTTGACAATTCACATTTAAACAGATAAGTTAAAAGCATTACAACTTTTCTAGCATATTTCCTCAATATACAACCTGAAATCATGTAACCATGCTGTTGTGTTTGTTCTGAGAATTTTCGCTCCATAATGGCAGAACTTTTCAGGATTCCAATATTTAGCTATACTCCTTTTCCCTCTCTTCTTCCTATAATCTGATGTTGCTTTCCAAGTTGGTAGAGTGGACAGTGTTTCTGCTCTCTGATTTACATGCTGCGGATTCAAAACCATCCAAAAGCTTAAATGAAAATCTAAAGTCACAATGTAAATCAAAATTTACATTGTGACTATCTTAGGACTATGTAGTCCAATGTAAATCTTATACAATGTAACCAAGCTAAATCTTGGTTACATTGTATAGGGCCTTGATATACAATGCGACCAGAATCTCCTTACTTCTACAAGTCAGTGTCCTCCTTATCATTCATTGCCAGAGTTCATTGTATTATCCTCACAATTTTGGCAACATATTCTCTAAATTTAAGATCTCCAGTTAAGATCTCAAGATCAAAACAAGATCTCCAGTTTCCTCCACCAAGAGTAAATTCTACATCCTATCTTTGTTTTCTAAATTTTAATAGCTTACATTTAGCAACATTAAACTGGTATCTCCACTCCTGTGCTCATTCACTCAGTTGTCTGTTCAAGTCTTCTTTTAAGGTTCTTTTAAGCATCTGCTCTGCTCCTCATATTTGTCCTAAACTTTGAATCATCTACCAACAGTTAAATATCCCTATTAAAATCTAACCCAATATCATTAATATACTGATTAAACAGCAATGACCCTAAAACAGACTCTGAGGCACACCACTAGTCAATTTCCTTTCCCAATATTGCTACCTCATACACACACCTTGCTGATATCTATCACCAATACACTAATCTAATATCATATCCAGTGGTGAGCTATGGAAATTTTAACAAAGGGCTCGCATCGTCGAGCAAAAAAAAATTAAAAAAAAAAAAAATGGCCTAACTTAGCCCTTATAATGCTTATATTGCGACTTTGTAGAGCTACTGATATGATAATTCCTGTAGGATATCAATCATTAATGCTAGATCTTTCAAAAATTCCAAATTGAGAAGTTGGTTTAAAAAGCCCTTATATTTATTGTTCGATGCAAAATGCTTGCATAAAGCTGGGTAATTTCTCCACAAAGCAAGAGCCGTTTGTAAACTGCAAGCTGCCCATCGTGGTCCAAACACACGGCCGATCTTTAAAATTTCGATACCAAGGTCTTTTGCAATCGTATTTAATTCTCATTGATTTTTTGGTGGTTGATGATAAAAAGTATATAATTTATCCATAAATATTTCAAAATTATTTATTTCTTTAATGTTTTTTATTGAATTGTCTAATGCTAAGTGTGAATGATGAGCGCAATGCCAAATCACAACGTTGGGAAATTTTTGTAGAAGTTTGATTGCAACACCTGATTTGTTTCCTAACATTACACTAGCTCCATCAGAACAAAATGCAACGAAATTAATTTTTATATAGTTATCAGAAAATCCATATGAATTTAAAGTATCAATTATAGTAGCATGTATACATTCCATGGTGATATTTTCTAGTTCTACAAGATTATTAAACAAGAAGAACAAGGGGCTCGCAAATTTGAGAAAAATTTAACAAAGGGCTCACGCGAGCCCCTTATAGCTCACCACTGATCATATCCCATCTACTCTAGTTTGACTATCAACTTATCATGTGGTAATCTATCAAATGCCTTTGTAAAGTCTGTGTACTACTATATATCCATCTCCCATATTCATTGCTGCTGTCACCTTATTGTAATAAGTAAGTAGATTACTAAAAGATGACCTTCCTTTAGCAAGTCCGTGCTGTCTATCAAAGATGCCAATTGTTGACAACTCAGTTTTGGATCCTCATTATCACTAATCTCTCCAACACTTTAATCACAACACTCAACACACATATTGGCATACAATTTTATGCTCAAGTTCTGTCACCTCCCTTATGAAGTGGTATACAATATCCTCTTCCTCCCTTCCACTACTTTGGAACTTAAACCAATGTAAGACTCATGTTAAACAAATCAAGTCCCACAACCATATTAACTCCTAGTTTACTCAATTCTACATATACCTCTTGCTGACTCAGTCAGTCTCTGCTTTCAAACTCTCTATAATGTCACATTCACAAGGGTGAAAGACCTTTATGAACTGTTCATTAAATATCTCAACTATATCCTCCACAGTAGTTATTCTTATACCATTCTCTCTGATCAATATAATTCTTACCATAATACTATACAATATAGACATGAAAACACATGGTAAAAGTATTATTTATTAAATATACTGCCATTTATTTCAGTCTGAAATTAACAGACGATCATCAGTGGCTTAAAACACAGTTGTTACAAGATAAAATTGATTTATTCAATGCAAACAATTGATTTATTCAAAATAGAATGCGCCACATGATATTAAATCGCCAGTAGCAGTATGCTTTAACTGAAGAAAATGTTAATCATAACAGTGTAAAAATAAATTGCATATATATATATATATATATATATATATATTTTAAAAATAGAGATTTAATGACTTTAAACCGAGATAAAATATTAAGTTTTAATGAGAATGATACAACTAGTTTCAGCTTTTTACAGCCTTCATCAGGTATCCACTAAAGATAGAAAATAATAATAAAAATTGAAGTTTCTAAGAAAACTGAGAATCACAGGTAAAAAAGCAATACATAATTGAAATATAAAAAAACATATTTTTTCAAGTTGTTCTATCCAACGTGCCATTGTTTATTGCGTGTGTGCTTGTAGGCTCTCGTGAAGTGAACGCCAGTATTGAACAACTGCAGTATGGCTATCAGGGATGTTTTAACTCAAATTGTTGTTTAAATGTTCAGGATTAAGGAGGATTTCCCTGGATTCCACAATTTTCCTTTCAAACTGTTAGGAGGTACTAACGTTACTAAAGAACAAATTGTCTAAAAAGGTGTTTGCTTTATTAAAGCATTGTATTCAATCTGGCTACTTCAGATATCGCGACTCCATTTACAAACAGAACCAAGGCCTAGCAATGGGCAACCCTTATCTCTGGTTCTAGCAAACATTTTCCTAGAAGATTTTGAAACGAAAGCCATATCGTCCTTCTCATTTAAACCGAAACTGTGGTTACGTTATGTTTACGAGATTTTTATCATATGGAGTCACGAGCACACATCTCTCATGGATTTTCTTCATCATCTTAACAACCATCATCCTAATATAAAATTCACTGCCGAATTAGAACGAAATAACTGCCTTCCGTTCCTGGATGTAATTCTTACACGATGCTCTGATAGATTTAAAATCTCTATATATATACAGAAAACCCACTCATACTAATAGATATCTGCATTGTCAATCTCATCATTTTCCACCACAAAAGCTTGGAACTATTTCTACCTTAGGACACAGAGCATGCTCTCTTTTAAATAAAACAGATGAACTCCAAAAAGAAATTAATCACCTTTCTCTTATTTTTAAACAAAATGATATTCTGAAAAAACGATTAAGAAATTTCTTCTGGATCCTCCTAGGCAGCGCACTACAGAAACTACTATTTTTAAAGGTAGCATTTCCATCCCATACATTAGTTCAGTCTCCAATAAATTGACTAAAGTCCTTAAAAAATACAACATCGGGACGTTTTTCACTACTCTTCCTAAAATCCGTTCTCTTATAAGCCATCTGAAGCCTATTCATCACAACCTAAAATATCCAGGTTTATATAAATTATGGTGCAATTGTGATATTCCTTATATTGGACAGACTAATAAATCTATTGAACTACATATAAAGGAACATAAGAGAGACATCTCCTATAAAAGATCACATACAACTGTGTTATCCAGTCATGTTCTTTTCTCAAACAATCCTCATGATGATCTCCAAAGTCACTCCGTTTGCTGGGATAGATCCAAAAACATTTTTTGCAGCAGTGATGAGTTTCAACGGAAAATTGTGGAATCCAGGGACATCCTCCTTAATCCTGAACATTTAAACAACAATTTGAGTTACAACATCCCTGATAGCCATACTGCAGTTGTTCAATACTGGTGTTCACGAGAGCCTACAAGCACGCACGCAATAAACAATGGCACATTGGATAGAACAACTTGAAAAAATACGTTTTTTTATATTTTAATTATGTATTGCTTTTTTACCTGTGATTCTCAGTTTTTTTAGAAACTTCAATTTTTATTATTATTTTCTACCTTTAGTGGATACCTGATGAATGCTGTAAAAAGCTGAAACCAGTTGTATCGTTCTCATTAAAACTTAATATTTTATCTCGGTTTAAAGTCATTAAATCGCTATTTTTAAAATGTATCATAACAACCGAGTCGAAGCTCATAATTACATATATATATATATAACTTGTAAGACTATGTCTTTATAAAATACCATTCTTGGTTTTAATAGTAATTGAAAAAAAAAAAAAACTTTAATGATGTGTTATTCTAATCAAACTTTTCCATATTTTTGATAAGGATAGGCAGTCATTCCGATTCAAGTTGGTTAAAAAAGAGCGAGACTTGCCTATACGTGATTTCAGTAGGTTTGCTAAATATCTGGCTATGCGATACATAGGTGAATCAGTGCAGCCTACAATAAGATGAAGAGGAATGTCTTTTGGATCTTTGGTAGACCATAGAACCTTGGTGTTCTTGCAAATTACGTTTTTAACTTTTCTATAGTGTCTGCATCTAAACTTATAACTTCATCTAGAAGGGAGTTTAATTTCCTAAGTTGCATGTTAGTGGGTTATGATCCACTTCTTGGTTGAATGGTCTTGTAGTAAAAGAGAAATTTTTCTTTTATAATTTGAAGAGTTCATAACTACTGTAGCTTTTCCCTTCTGCTTTGGTGATAACAAGGTAACTGTTGTGTTTTAGGGAATGTTGTGTCTTCATGGTTATCATATCTGCTCTCCAGCCAAAAGGCTGCAGGTTCAAATCCTGCCATGGGCATGGATGTTTGTGAGTGTCTGTGAAAATACTAGTGGTGATAGTGGGCAGTAGATGGCATTGGTGTAGATGATGCAGTTCACTGTAGTTGGTGGACTGAGTGGTGGAGACAGAGAATTAGAGTAGGTGCCCTCCCTCGATGAGTCTTTGGACTCCTTGGAGGTATCATGTAATTATAATATAATAATAATAATAATGTAAAGCTTTCTTTTCAAAAGGAGATATGTTAGATAATGGAAGCTAGGATTTAAGTAGGATGGATCTTGTTATCATCAAATCAGACAAGGAAAAAGCTACAGTAGTTATTGACTCTGCAAATTATAAAAGAAAATTTTCTCTTTTACTATGTGATCGTTCAACCTCCCAGGAACTGGATCATAACCCCACTAGCAGGGAACTTAGGAAAGTAAACTCCCTTCTCAACGAAGTTATAAGTTCAGACGCAGACACTATAGAAAAGTTGAAAACGTATTTTGTAAGAACACGGAGGTTCTGTGGTCTACAAAAGATCCATAAGAAAGTCATTCCTCTCCATCTTATTGTAGACTGCATTGATTCACCTATGTATCGCATAGCCAAAATATTTAACAAACCTACTGAAATCACATACAGGCAAATCTTGCTCTTTTTTTAAAAACTCTTTGGATTTCTTAGACAAATGAAAAAATTTCTCCATACATCCTACTGATCTTACGTGCACTTCGATGTAGAATCTCACTATTTACAAACATACCTCTCAAAGAGACTTTACAACTACTTTCTGAAATATTCCCACAAGATATAGTAAAACTCTTTGAATTCATGATGCATTCTGGATACTTCATTTTTTTCAAAACAAATTCTAGAACCAAGTAGAAGGAACTGCCATGGGAAGCCAACTTTTATTTAGAGCATTTAGAAGACATCCATTTTTCATTTATACAAACTCAACCTTCATTTTTTATTATTATTATTATTATTATTTGACACCTCCAGGGAGTCCAAAGACTCATCGAGGGAGAGTGTGCTAACAGCATCGAACGATTGGTCCCCCTTCCAACTACTAACCGCGCTCAAATTTACTTAACTGAGCCATTAGTAGTAGAGGCTCTACCAATCGACCAACCTTTGCTGGCATTTTGAGTCAGATAGATAGATGACATTTTTGAGGTGTGGCCTCACAATATAGATACCTCACCAACATTGTTAGCTACTATAAATACTTTACATCCTAGTATCAAATTCACTATGAAAATTGAAAGAGACAACAAATTATCATTTCTAAACATTCTTCTCATCCACTCGCCATCAGGCAATTTTACAACATCAGTTTATAGAAAACCTACTTTCACTGGATGTTGTATTCTTCAACAATCTGCACATCATCTTTCTCAAAAGACAGGAATAATAAAGTGTTTAATTCGACAAGATAAGACTTATTGTTCAACTCCCCCATCATTTACAATGAGGACTCGCAAATATCAAACAATATATGAAACTAAATGGCTTCTCGGAAAGGACTACACGACATCTGTTTGACCCCTACAAACCTAAGACAAACATCGAGGAGACAATATGTCGATTTCCAATCTCATACGTCTCAGGCATTTCAAAACTGATTTCAAGAATTCTGAAGAAATATGATTTAGTAGCGAAATTATTCCTATTTTATTCCTATCAATCTCATATGTCTCAGGCATTTCAAAACTGATTTCAAGAATTCTGAAGAAATATGATTTAGTAGCGACTTTTATTCCTATTAATAAACTCTCAACATATTTCCCTCTCTTCTAAAGATAAATTCTCTCCTATGTCTCTTCCAGGTATATACCAAGTTCTATGTAGCTGCCATCTTTCCTACTTCAAGCAAACTGGACACTCAATAGAAAAAAAAAAAGAATACAAGAACATCAATCATATATTTTCCACAAAAAATCCAATAAATCTGGATAAACTCAACAAGGAATAGAAACAGACCACAACATTCTTTGGTCTGAAACATGCCTTCTACATAGATGTCAGTACAATTTTGAATGCTTATTTAAGGAGAATGCTGAATCCATGCTTTACCACCTTAACTTAAATTGGAATGACTGCCTATCCTAATCAAAAATACAGGAAAGTATGATTAGAATGCTTGGAAGGATATAAGAGAATAGTGTGACAGGAAGGGTAGTCAGTGTATTGCCTAGGTATGACTGTGGTGATATGAGGCGGAGAGCAAGGATTATGAATGATATGTTGGCTGAAATGTGTGAGGAGATGGGAGTACAGTTTGTAATGTGTGGAATGAGTTTGAGGGATGAAGTGAGCTGTATGGGAGTGATGGACTGCATTTGAGTGGTTATGGTGTGAGTCGCTTGGAGAGACTGCTGCTGGAAGGTAGAGAAGAGAATAGAGAGAATAAACCAGATCGAGATGGGAGTGATGTGGAAGAGCAGGAGAGCAAGAAAAGGAGAGATTGAAGAAGTGGATATGAATGGGGAAGTGAGTGGTATGAGTATAGAAAATAAGAGAATGGGTGTGCAAGAGGAGCAGGGAAACGGGGAGGCTCAGGGTGGACAGGGATACACAGCGTGAGAAAGGTGGTTGCTCCAAGAGGAGGTGAGAGAATGTTTAGGCAGGAAAGTAATGGGATGATCAGGGATCAAGAGGAAACAGTTGGAATTGAAAAGAGTTCTAAAATGAAGAAGCAGAAAGGGAAATGGCCCCAGTCTAGCATGGAGAGATCACATTGAGTGAGTGGCATCAGTGGAACTAGCTGCTAGAAATGAGCTGTTGTGTTTGTATACCAATGCTAGAAGTATAAGAAACAAGTCAGATGAAATGGTTGCACTAATTGCATCTGATCACCCAAAGATTGTTGGAATAAGTGAGACATGGTTGGAAGAGGATGACATCCTGACAGGAATAGAGATGGAAAGGTATGATGTGTTTCATGAGGATAGAAGGGGTAAAAAGGGAGGGGAGAGTGCTATGGATGATAGAGAAAGAGTTATGTCCATACAAAGTAGAGATGCAAGACGGAAATAGTGCCGGTGGTTTTGAGGCAGTGTGGTGTGAGATAGAGGTGAATGGAATCAAATACTTGGTGGGATGTTGTTATAGACCAGGTAATGTGGATGGTGGTGATAGTGAAATGTATAGTCAAATTAGCCAAGCAAATAAGAAAGGGGTGATTTTAATTATGGCAATATAGACTGAAATGATGAGATAGCAACTGGAAGTAAAGAAAAGGAGTTTCTTGAGTTTTTGAGGGACAACTACCTCAGACAGTATGTAACAGAGGACACATGAGAATTAAGGGTCTTGGATTTGGTCATCTCATCAGAGGATTTAATTATAAATGCAGTGTCAAATCATCCGCCAATTGGTGAGATTGACCATGAGGTGATTACCTGGGTGGTTGCCAGCAGTGCGAGGATCCTTGTGAGAAAAGGGTATATGTGGAACTACAAGGGGGGTGATTATGAAGAGCTCAGGAGACAGCTTGTGGGTGTAGCGTGGAATGAGGAGTTAGCTGGAAAAGAGATCAATGCAGTTTGGGGGATTTTCAAAAACTATCTACTAGATGCAATGTCTAAATGTATTCCAAGGTTGAGAAGGTTAAATAAGGTAGGTGTGAGATGGATGAATAAAGAGATTAAGCATGCGATACAGAGAAAAAGGGCATTGTGGAGGCATCATAAGAGAAGTGGAAATAACCAATTTCATGAGGTCTACAAAGACCAGGCAAGGAGGGTGACTTGGTTGGTGAGAGTAGCTAAAGAAAGGTATGAACAGCAGTTAGCTAATGAAGCCAAAAAGAATCCTAGGGAGTTCTTTCGATATGTAGCCAGCAAAAGAAAGAATGATTATGGAAGAATGACATTGATTGGAGAAAATGGTATAAAGATAGCTGTTGCAGAATGGGTGGTGGAGATACTTAATGAGCAGTTCATAAAGATCTTTCAATCTTGTGAATGTGACTTCATGGAGAGATTGAGAGCAGTTGATGATGGGGAGGAGAGACTGACTGTAAGTGAACAAGAGGTGTTTGGGGAGCTGAGTAAATTTGATGTAAATAAGGCTGTGGGACTTGATAATATATCACTGCGTATTCTGAAGGAATGTGCCAGGGAATCGACACCTGCCTAGACATATTTTTTTAATGGAGGAGGGCAAGATTGTGCCACTTCATAAAGGAGGTGATCGAACTCAAGCATCAAACTATAGGCCTATCTGTGTGTCAGGTGTTGTGGTTAAGTTGTTGGAGAAACTTGTGAAATCTAGGATCCAGAATTAGGTTGACAACGATGGTGTTATCTTTGGTGGACAGCATGGATTTGCTAAAGGAAGGTCATGTTTTAGTAATCTACTTATTACAATAAAGTGAACTACTTCCTTGGACAGAGGAGAAGGATACACAGTAATAAACTTAGTTTTCGGAAAGACTTTTGATAGATTACCACATGGTAAATGGATAGTGTTATATCTTCCCCTTTTAATGATATTTTGTATCATTTATTACATTAATTTATTGTTCTTATTATGTAAGGTGTTGCTTTTACCTGTCTGTTTTAGGACCATTACTGTTTAACTTGTATATTAATGATATTGGCAAAGATTTGGATGGAGATATTCAGCTGTTTGCCATTGATGCAAAGTTGGGACGAACCATAAAGAGTAGTGAAGATGTTGTGGCCTTACAAGAAGATGTGATTAAATTAAGTGATTGGGCACGGAAATGGGGATGTGAGTTCAATGTTGCAAAATGTAAGGTTTTAAAATTTGGAAAACAAAGATGGGATGCAGAATTTATGCTTGTTGAGAATATATTGTTCGAGGTAGAGGAAATTAGAGATCTGGGGGGGGGGTGATTGTGGATAAGGATCTAAAATTTAGGGGACACATCACCAGAATTGTGAAGATAACACAAAGGCTTCTGGGAATGATGCAGAGGACACTGACGTGTAGAAGTAGAGAGATTCTTGTTCCGTTGTATAAGGCTTTGATTAGGCCACACATGGACTATTGTGTCCATATTTGGTCACCGGGTTTTCAGAAGGGTGAAGAGATGTTGATAAGGGTCCAAAGGTGACTGACTAAGGTAGTTTCTGACCTCTGGAATGTTGAGTATGAGGAAAGATTGAGAAGATGTAATTTGCAGAGTCTGGTGGAGAGGAGGAAGAGGGGAGATATGATAGAGGCCTACAAGTTGGTAAGCGGTTGTTATAAGATCAGTGGTAGAGAAGTTCTACAGAGAATAGTGGGAGATCAGGGGAGAACCAGAGATCATCCCTGGAAACTGTATAAACAGGGTGTGAGTAGGGGAGTGAGAGGCAGGTTTTTTTCGTGCAGAGTTGTGAATGATTTGAATGCCTTGCCTGAGAGTGTGGTGACTGCAAGGAGTTTGAGTGTATTTAAGACACGGTATGATGAGATGTGTGTGTGATAAAAGGCCCTCCTCAGGTCCTTTTATCACACACACATCTCAGATGAGTCTTTGAATCCATGAGGTCTTGGGGTAATAATAATAATAATAATAACACAACATTAAATTTTTTTTTCAATTACTATTAAAACCAAGAATGGCGTTTTATAAAGACATAAGGCCTTAAGAAACCAACTAGATACTACATGTATGTGATGATCTGTTGAGTATGATATTATAAGTTTTATATATATATATATATATATTCAATTCTATTCAATTCATTTTTACACTAATGATTAACCTTTTCTGCAATTCAAGCATAGCACTATTGGTGATTTAACATCACACGGCTCATTCTATTTCAAATAAATGAATTGTTTGCATTCTGCCTTAACAACTATTTTTTAAGCCACTGACGATAGTCTGTTAATTTCAGACTGTAATATGTGGCAGTATATTTAATAAATAATACTTTTACCTTGTGTTTTCATCTATATATTGCATAGACTTTTGGCATAAGTATCTCTAAGAACTTGTGCTAAAGAACTCCAAGACTTCTACCAGAATAATTCTTTTTTCTGCTAGCTACATATCTAAAGAACTCATTAGAGTTTTTTTTTTTTTTTTTTTTGCTTCATTAGCTATCTGCTACTCATACTGCACTTTTGCTAATCTTACCAATCTAGTCACCTTTCTTGCCTATTCTTTGTACACCTCACTGAAGTCATTATTACCACTCATCTAGTGTTGCTTCCATAATGCCCTTTTCCTCTGTATTGCACCTTGGTCTCTTGTTTCATTCATTTCATCTACCTTATTTAACCTCTTGACCCTGGAATATATTTAGAAATTTTTTCTACTAGATAATTCTTAAATAGCACCCAAGCAACAATGATCTCCTTTCCACCCATCTCCTCCTTCCATTGAATGAATTCAATTATGGTGATTATGGTGCATAATCACCAGCCTTGTAGTTCTACGTATACTCCTTTTTCACAGAAGTCCTCACATGGCTGGCAACCACCTAGGTAAACACTTCATGGTCACTCTTACCAACATGAGGGAGATTTGATACCTCGTTTATAACGATATTCTCTGATGAAATGATCAAATCCAATACCCTCAATCTTTACATGGCCTCTGTTACATACTGTCTGAGGTAGTTATCAATCAAAAACTCAAGAAACTCATTTTCTCATTTTATTTACTTCCATTTGCTATCTCATCATCCCAATCTATATTGTCATAATTAAAATCACCTATAATGATCACCCTTTTCCCATTTGCTTATACATTTTATAGTCACCCTCCACATTACCCGATCGAAAGCAACATCCAACAAAGTATTTCATTCCGTTCACCTCTGTTTCACACAATACTGCCTCAAACTGCTGTCACTATTTCCCCCTTGCATTTCAACTTATATGGACATAACTCCTTTTCTATCATCAATAGCACTCCATCTCTCTTTTTACCATTTCTACCTTCATGAAAGACCTTCCATCTCTTTCCTGTCACAGTGTCATCCTCATCCAACCCAATTTTTGGGTTAACAATCTCAATCAATGTGAGAATTTCATTTCCCTTGTTTCTGATACTTCTAGTATTTGTATACATAACTGATCTGATCATTTTTGAATCTATCAAGTTTCACTGGTACCACATATTATTAGATTTGGGTTCTCCATGCCTTACTTGAGCCATTTATCTCTCATTACCCATCCCAGTACCCTCTTCAAACCCATCGCTTGTCTACTTGCACTTTCACTTCCTCTTTGAAGTAAAGATGTTCTGCTATAAAGACTTTCTGTGAAGAAACAACTTTCATGAAGGAGTCTCATCTTATTCCAGTAAACTCTATGTTTAGTGCAGATGGCATGCTCAACAAGCCATGACTGTTCAGGCTTGTGATATTTAATTTAAGACTTTGTTCCTCTAGACAAATAAAAGTAGATCTTCCTGTTTGTCAAAATAAGATAAGCCACAAGAGCAAGGAATCTGATAGATGCCTACAAAAAACTGAGAGGTGCTTCACCACCTTTGATGTTTCTCCTTAGGACTACTGCTGTCTTCAATGTATTGTACTCTGTTTCATTGTATAGTATATCCTTCTTTGAATGATACATATATTCTTCACTGAGTTACTCTTAACTACTATTAAAAGCAGAAATCTTAAATATGTAATAACCATCCTAGGGCATTGATATTAGTGCCTTTGCTGTTTTAGGTAACATTATGTATTGTTAGTAAATTATTGTGTGGATCTCAACAATCTTAAGCATTGATGCTTAAATAAATCACATAAATATTCCTGAAATTATATATATACATATATATATATTGGAGTAAAGAAATTTTTAATACTTTTTCCAGTTCATTATTCATAAATTGGTATTGACTGAAAATTAGGATTGTTTGCATATTTATATAAAATTTCACTTGTAATTAAAACTTTCTTTTTGCCTTTTGTTTAATGATGTAAGTGTTCATAGAAATTTATCAAACATAACGATTTTAATTTCCAGTCTATAACCCAAGATCCTCAAGATGAAATCAGTGCTTTGGTTTGTAGATCTACTGTTGTACCACCTCAACAAGGCCATATGGGATCTGCTCTTGCTACTCAGTCTGTAAGGTTCGTTAAGAAATACTTTTTATGATTTTTTTGAGTATATTGTATAATATTGGATTCAAAATTACCATTATTTCAACTGTTCTTTTTCATTTGCTGGAATATAAGATATTCTATCATCTCTATAAAGAAAGTGGCTGTCTGACATCTGCTTTCTTTATAGAGATGATAGAATTTATCTGAGTGATATGTTGAACATCATATCTAAATTTTATGACTGAGAATGGAATTACAGCTGAAAAATTCAGAATTTTGTATTAATTGTGAGATGGATTTTACCAAGAAACAAAATATACTTCATAAATAGAATTTATGGATGAACAATTAAATTAAAACTAACTTTATACTGAAATCACAATTATCTCACATATAGTATTTGAATATAACTACATAAATTCTAAAGGTACAGTAATAAGATTTACTGATAACAGCTATTTACAATTATGAGCATGTGGCACCTGCTACTGTAGTTTGGCTGCCTTGTTAATAGATGTATATAAATATAGCCAACACTTTGTCAATTATTATTATTATTACCCCAAGATCTCACGGAGTCAAAGACTCATCTGGGAGGTCCTTTTATCACACACACACATCTCATCATACCTTGTCTTAAACACACTCAAACTAGTTGCAGACACCACACTCTCAGGCAAGGCATTCCAATCATTCACAACTCTGCACGAAAAAAACCTGCCTCTCACTCCCCTTCTCACACCTGTTTATACAGTTTCCAGGGATGACCTCTGGTTCTCCCCTGATCTCCCACTATTCTCTGTAGAACGTCTACACCATTGATCCTATAACAACCCCTTACCAACTGGTAGGTGTCTATCATATCTCCCCTCTTCCTCATCTCCACCGGACTCTGCAAATTACATCTTCTCAATCTTTCCTCATACTCAACATTCCAGAGGTCAGAAACTACCTTAGTCAGTCGCCTTTGGACCCTTTCCAACATCTCTTCACCCTTCTGAAAACCCGGCGACCAAATCTGGGCACAATAGTCCATGTGTGGCCTAATCAAAGCCTTATACAACGGAACAAGAATCTCCCTACTTCTACACGTCAGTGTCCTCTGCATCATTCCCAGAAGTCTTTGTGTTGTCTTCACAATTTTGGCGATGTGTCCCCTAAATTTTAGATCCTCATCCACTATCACCCTCCCCCAGATCTCTTATTTCCTCTACCTCCAACAATATATTCTCACCAAGCATAAATTCTACATCCCATCTTTGTTTTCCAAATTTTAAAACCTTACATTCTGCAACATTGAACTCACATCCCCATTTCCGTGCCCAATCACTTAATTTAATCACATCTTCTTGTAAGGCCACAACATCTTCACTATTCTTTATGGTTCGTCCCAACTTTGCATCATCTGCAAACAACTGAATATCTCCATCCAAATCTTCGCCAATATCATTAATATACAAGTTAAACAGTAATGGCCCTAAAACAGACCCCTGAGGCACTCCACTAGTGACTTTCCTTTTCCTGAATATCGCACCCCCATACACAACTTGTTGATACCTATCAGATAGCCAGTCTCCAATTCAATGCACTAATCTAATATCCAACCCCATCTGCTCTAGTTTCACTGTTAACTTATCATGAGGTACTCTATCTCTATCTACTACTAAAACATGACCTCCCTTTAGCAAATCCATGCTGTCCATCAAAGATAATACCATTGTTGTCAACCTAACTCTGGATCCTAGTTCTCACAAGCGTCTCCAACAACTTAACCACAACACCTGACACACACGTAGGCCTATAGTTTGATGCTTGAGTTCGATCACCTCCTTTATGAATTGGCACAGTCTTGCCCTCCTTCCACTCCTTAGGAACTTGACCAAGTGCAAGACTCGTATTAAAAAAATATGTCAAAGCACGTGTCAACTCCATGGCACATTCCTTCAGAATACGCAGTGATATATTATCAAGTCCCACAGCTTTATTTACATCTAGTTTACTCAACTTCCCAAACACCTCTTGCTCACTTACATTCAGTCTCTCCTCCCCACCAACAACTGCTCTTAATCTCTCCATGAAGTCACATTCACAAGATTGAAAGATCTTTATGAACTGCTCATTAAGTATCTGCAACAGCTATCTTTATACCATTTTCTCCAATCAATGTCATCGTTCCATAATCATTCTTTCTTTTGCTGGCTACATATCGAAAGAACTCCCTAGGTTTCTTTTTGGCTTCATTAGCTAACTGCTGTTCATACCTTTCTTTAGCTACTCTCACCAACCAAGTCACCCTCCTTGCCTGGTCTTTGTAGACCTCATGAAATTGGTTATTTCCACTTCTCTTATGATGCCTCCACAATGCCCTTTTTCTCAGTATTGCATGCTTAATCTCTTTATCCATCCATCCATCTCACACCTAGCTTATTTATCCTTCTCACCCTTGGAATACATTTAGACATTGCATCTACTAGATAGTTTTTGAAAATCCCCCAAGCTGCATTGATCTCGTTTCCAGCTAAATCCTCATTCCACCCTACACCTGCAAGCTGTCTCCTGAGCTATTCATAATCACCCCCCCCCCCACTTGTAGTTTCACATATACCCTTTTCTCACAGGGATCTTCGCACTGCTGGCAACCACCCAGGTAATCACCTCGTGGTCACTCTCACCAATTGGTGGAAGATCTGACACCTCATTTATAATTACATCCTCTGATGAGATGACCAAATCCAAGACCCTTAATTCTCATGTGCCCTCTGTTACATACTGTCTGAGGTAGTTATCCCTCAAAAACTCAAGAAACTCATTTTCTTTACTTCCAGTTGCTATCTCATCATTCCAGTCTATATTGCCATAATTAAAATCACCCATAATGATCACCCCCTTTTCTTATTTGCTTGACTAATTTGACTATACATTTCACTATCGCCACCATCCACATTACCTGGTCTATAACAACATCCCACCAAGTATTTGGTTCCATTCACCTCTATCTCACACACCATACTGCCTCAAAACCACTGGCACTATTTCCGTCTTGCATCTCTACTTTGTATGGACATAGCTCTTTCTCTATCATCAATAGTACTTTCCCCTCCTGTTTTACCCCTTCTATCCTCACGAAACACATCATACCCTTCCCTCTCTATTTCTGTCAGGATGTCATCCTCTTCCATCCATGTCTCACTTATTCCAACAATCTTTGGGTGAACAGACGCAATTAGTGCAACCATTTCATCTGCCTTGTTTCTCATACTTCTAGCATTGATATACAAACACAATAGCTCATTTCTGGATCTACAGCTAGTTCCACTGATACCACTCACTCGATGTGATCTCTCCATGCTAGACAGGGCCATTTCACTTTCTTCTTCTTCATTTTAGAACCCCTTTCAATTCCAGCTGTTTCCTCTTGATCCCAGACTGACATGATTAAATAGCATTCTACTGTACCATTTGTTGGTAAAGAATATCTAAAATCCTTCAAAGTATTTCATTTATTTTCCAGCTTGCATTTGTCATCAAACCTATTCTTATCATGCTGTCTTATTATTAATACTTAGCTGTATAAAATCACATTTCATTGTAATAGTTTCAGTCCATGATTATGCTTATATTATATTGAAAATGTAACATCCTATTTTCCAACCTTTATTAAAAATTAGGATGGAAAATAGGATGTTACATTTTCAAAAAAGCATATAATAAATTATTAGAATTAAAGATGCCAAGAAATTATTCTTGGCATCTTTCCCCAGTCCTGAAGTATCTTTCAGGACTGGGGCAACTCGTGGCAAAGGTGGTATGACTTCACATCACTTGCCTTAGTATTCGCTTGCCTTAGTAATGCAAATCCCATATCCCATAAGGCAAGTGATGTGAAGTCATACCACCTTTGCCACGAGTTGCCCCAGTCCTGAAAGATACTTCAGGTGCAAACTTTGTTTGCTTACACTTGGATAATGGATTAAACCAAGTACTGTGGTGCCTCACAATTCGACACTAATCCGTCACGAACTAATGTTGAATTGCGAAACTGTCAAATTGTGGTTCAATATTTCCCATATAATTCTATGGAAAATAGATTAATTCGTTGTCGGACCCCCATGGCAGTTTGGACTTAATGATTTTCTTCCCAAAGCACCAAGGATTTTCTGAATGGTAGACCAGAAATGGATTTAGCTTAGTCTTCACTTGCATTTGCTGCTAATAACAAGGTAAGCCTATCTTTCTTAGGCTGATGTCCTAGGAGATTCACTTCTTCTTGTGTGATGTAAGTTGAATTTGGCAAATGCTTCCAAAATAACCCAGTTTCATCCCTGCTAAAAAAAATGCTGTAGCAGGTAGCCTTCCTTCCTAATTAAATCTTCATATTTTTTCTCAAACTTTTCTGCAGCTTCTTTATCATCACTAGCAGCTTCCCCCTGTCTGAGAACACTATGGATGCCTGTTCTACCTTGGAATCTTTGAAACCGGCCTCGACTTGCTTTGAATTCCTTAGTTTGATCTGAGGTACATCCTGGAGTTTTCTTCTGCAATTCTTCAAAAATTAACCCAGCCTTCTCACAGGTCATTGCCTGAGTTACTGGATCTCCCTTCATCTGTCTTTCTCTAATCCAGGTGATAAGCAGCTTTTCCTCCCCTTCATTGATTGAAGATCTATTCTTGTCAGAAATCTTCATTGCACCAGCAGATACCCTAGCACCCATAATCTTCTCTCTCTCTCTCTCTCTCTCTCTGTTGCCAAAAAGTTACCACAGTTGACCTAGGAACACCATACTGTTGAGCTACATCTGTAATTGTTCTACCTTTCTCCACTTTATCTACAATTTCTTTCTTCTTCTCTATGCTCAACAAAGTGAATTATTCCTCTGTTCACTTCTCTTTGGACCCATTCTTAAATTTCACTCAAAAAAAATAATAATAACTGCAGATGCACAAAATTTTTACTTTCTGAAAAATGCAGAATTGAAAATTAGCACAAACAACATGAGCAAACACCAACGTAGCCCAACAAGAAATAACAAATAACAAATGACATTGCACAATTCCATTCATGTGCATGCGCCGGCCCGTGAAATTCAGCTGTCGGCATGTGAGGCACCACTGTATTTATTTTCTTGGTATCTTTAATTTATAATATAGGGAGTTATAGCTAGGGAGTTCAGACTCGCTGGCATTGAAATTATTATATAAAGTGTATCTATGCAAGTGTTTATAATAAATGTATTTCTTTATGTCAAGGTTCATGAGTCTGTTGTTTCTGAGATTGAATTACCACTTATAAAACTCTCGGACCTGTATGAATGAAGGGGGAAGCAATTTACATAACAAAGAAAAGGGGGGAGCCACGACTGCATATCACATGATCCCTTTGTTGCTTAGCATTATTTACTTGAGTATCAGAATTTAGTTGCCGGTTGGCACAGTCGTTCTAAACAAATATAAATTTGTCGGCAATGGAATAACTGATATGCATGAGTGATGAATAATAGTTATATTGAAAAATATAAGAATAAGAATAAAAAAAAGTAAAAAGTGACGAGGAAACAGGACATAACAGAAAGAATATAAGTGCAAAGAATAAATACGGGGGTAGTGACGACATAACACAACACACTCAGGCAGTGCATTCCACTCACCAGTCACTCTCCATGCAAAAAATGATGGATTTCCAGTTATGGCTTCTTGTTCTACCCCCCCCCCTGCACACTAAATGTACCGGGAGGGGTAGAACTGACTAAAGGATATTTAACAACATTAATGTGCAGATGTATTCTGAAGGTGAAAAAAACTAAATAAGGTAGGTGTTAAATGGATGAATGAAAGGATTATTCATGAAATTTGGAAGAAAAGGATACTACGGAATCAGCACAAGATGAATAAGGGTAGCATTGATTGCATGAGGAGTATAAAGAACAAGCCAAGAAGGTGATGCAGTTGGTAAAAAGAATAGCAAACTACAGTATGAGCAAAAATTAGCAAATCAGGCTAAGAAAAATGCTAAGGAGTTTTCAGATATGTGGCAACTATAAGGAAGAATTATTATGGTAAGATTATGTTAATGAGGTAGTGCAATAGTAACTGCTGCAAAGAATATAGCTGAAATATTCAGTGAACAATTTATCAAAGTGCTTCCTCCTTATCAGGTTGAAATCATGATATGCTCAAGTGTAGAGGAAATAGAAGACGATCACTTATTTATTGTTTATTATTCACTTAATTATCAGCAAGTAGTATATCAGGAAATAAATAAGTTTTGTGGCAATAGGATTTGATGGCATGTCACCATGCCTTAAGAGAATGTTCCGGGAAGATGGCAGCAACATCGGCATGCCTGTTTAATAAGTCTGACAACAGCAGCACCGGTCTTAACATAGTGGAAATAAGGTAAAAATTGTTCCACTGTATAAAGGTTTCGTCTTTCATTAGAGGTATATTAAAGTGTTGAGATACCTCTCCAAAATCTCCTAGTGATTTACTAGATCACTCTAAAACTCACTGAGTGACCCTAAAAGACCATTACTAAATTCATCACTCCTTATGTGAATGACTCCAGGATAGGAAACTCAGTAGTGGCTCCACTCAATGATATGCAGAAATCTGCCACAGAGCAGAGCCTTTCTACTCCCTGGGAAGCAAGTAAAAACCCAAAGGCAAACATTATCAAATGTCATCACTGGAAACCAGAAGGGAAGAATAATTTAATAATAAGATGGCACCTTTCAACTATTTGTATATGGGAAATATACGACTTACATTATTTCAACCTTGGTATCCCTTCTGGATCTAGATCCCACTGTTGAGGCCTTAATAAAGGTCAAAACTGTTCTGTTAGTAGCCCTTCCCATAATGCACAGCATTGTATACACCTGACAGGAAGATGTATGCTTTGCATTATGGGCCACTAAGGCTACTGATGTGAATTCATTAGTCTCTATCCACAATTAGCCCAGTCATGAAGATACTTCATGTGCAAACTTTGTTTGCTTGCATTTAGATAAAGGATTAAACCCAAGAATATAATTTCTTGACATCTTTAATTTATAGTATAACCAAGTGAAAAAACTTGGCTAATGGATATATTATTATTATTGTTATTATTATAACAACAATATATTGTTATTATTATTATGTGACACCTCCAAGGAGTTGAAGGACTCATAGAGAGAGCACACCTACATATACAACTCTCCTTCTCCATCACCTAATTCACAATTACAATGAACTGCCACTGCCATCATTAACACCAATGCCATCTACTGCCCACAACCACTACTACTATTTTTTGTCTGTAAAATACATGTGCTCTCAAGGCCAATTCTTCTCCATTGGGGGGGGCACCCATTCGTGGTAGCGGGTACCTCCCATGATGGTACTGGCCCTTTTTATTCTTCCTCTTTTTCTTTACTATTCTTCCCATATTCATTGCTCTACTTCTCCTGAGTCTTTTTTATGATCCTTTTTTTCCAAACTACCATCATTAGGATCCAATGATCCAACTTCCTGCCACTTTGTTTACCATGTGGTTTGACCTGTGGAAATCTGGAAAGGGGGGGGGGATCCTGGTAGTCTTGCACTTCTTTGGCATCTGCTTCAGCAAGACAGGTGTTCCTGGATGGACCGACCAGGATCAGTCAGCTAGTGGGCTTGACTGCAAAGGTCAATGGTATTGCAGTGAGTCTCTCACCCCATGGTCTGTGATCGGGATCCAAGCAGGCTTGCTGTAGTGCTGGTATAGCATCCTGTATAGCCCTGGTGTTCCACTCCTAAGGGCAGTCATTGCTTGCCAGTCAGTGGGCATCCATGTGCAGCTCCATGGCAGGTGGAGAGCTCTGATGCTGAACCAAACACTGATTGAGCATGTCTTCTTCATCCTCGAACATTTTAGGGGTGCTAACAAAGTCCTAACCAAGTACTGATACCCTAGATATAGAATTTGTTAACAGAAGTAAGAAATGAAAAATATATGACACTAATATAAATGTACCAGTTTTTTGATCATTCATGCAACAGGTGAAAGCTAATAGGGAAAATGTCAACCTTCTTTATTCAAAAGGATTCAGAAGGACTGACAGGACCTCCCAAAACTTAAGAAATTACATTCTAGTGAAATCCTTGTGGAAGCATTGTGTCAGCAACATTCCAAGAAACTACTAGGAGCAGCATCAGTGGTTGGCATACTAATCACAGTAACACCTCATGAAACACTCAACTCCTGTAGTGGAGTGATGGGATCTCCTTGATATTCCTCATGAGGAGATATGTTCGGAGCTTAAAGATCAGGGGGTGATGGATGTGAGGTGCATCTTGACATGTAGGGATGGTCACCTGGTTCTAACCAGGAACATCGTGCTTACTTTTGATACACCTAAGCCTCCAACATCTGTAAAAGCAAGGTATCTCTGCTGTTCTGTTAGAATGTACATCCCTAATCTGCTAAGATGCTTTAAATGTCCGAAATGTGGGCATGCCCAAACTGCCTGTTATGGTTATCCCACCTATGCCCAAATGTGATAGCGAAGAGCATGATCTTGCTCTGCAAAAAATGGCTAAATGTGTCAACTGTCAGGGAGAGCATCCAGCTTACTCTCATGCATACCAGAAGTGGAAGAATGAAAAAAAAAATAAAACAGAACAAAACATATCATATCAGGATGGAGAAAGAAAGCTAGCCACCACCATACGTGCTCTGAGATCCTTATCTGCTGAGAAGGTAACAATTAAGAAAATGTCAACAGCAACTCAAACTCGCATGTCTATTCCACCATCTGATAATTTCTCCATACCTGAAGTTTGTGATTGTAAGTTGAGTGCTTCTCTGTTGAACGCATCAATCACATGACCTATGATCTTACTCCAGAGACAACTTCAAAAATCGTTCCATTTGATGAGAATCCACTTGTCAAAGAAATTATGACAAAGATATCACTTAAAGAATCCTTTCCTTGGGTGTTACACGATGATCAGTGTATATAAGAAATATCACTTAAAGATAAACCACCAGACATCCCCACAGAAAAAATGGATACTTTGGTATCCACTGAAAGTAATTAAACTTACAAACTGACCCTAACACATCAGACGTATTGAATATTTTACCAAAGGAAGTGATGGACTCTTTCTTGGTAAAATTCATTCAGCCGTCCATTCTTTCCAAAAATACTGATAAATATAAACTTGACAAAAGGTAATTCCTCAATCTCCTGAAAGCCAGTCTATAAAGCCAAAACAATAGGAAAATGTTTACAATGGAACTGTCATGGGTTTTGCCAGAATATCGATGATATCAAGATTTTGTTGCAGAAACACAAATTTTTCTGTTTCTGTTTATGGGAAATGTACTTAAGACCCAATGAAGACCCTACCTTTAGGAATTTCACTGTTGTACACAAGGAAAGAACTGGAGGTGGTCTTGTTCATGGTGGTCCAGCTATCCTAGTGGGCAGTCATACTCCTTTCCATCATGTCCAACTTAATACTGCTCTGAAAACAGCAGCAATTCGCTTATCTGTGGGATTTCTTATTACAATAAGTTCAATTTATTTACTACCAAGTGCTGAATTAAATGAAATCGATCTTGATAACTTTATCTTGCAACTGCCTAAACCCATACTTCTGATGGGTGACTTTGATGGTCACAATATTTTATGGGGTAGTGCCACCACAAATAGGCAAGGTCAAATCATTGAAAGAATCCTTGACAATAATGACCTCACTCTTTTGAATAATAGACTAAATACTTTCTTCCATATGCCTACCTGCTCATATTCTCCAATTGAGCTTACAATCTGCTCTCCTTCCATTCTTCCACTGCTCACGTGGGATATCAAAGAGAACATATATACAGAAGCAGTCACTTTCCTGTCCTTTGCACAATGCCTTCACACAAACTATATTCACCCACACTGATGCTCATATGGAAAATGGACAGGCTGACTGGAACACTTTTTCTCATCTTGCAGAATTTAACACTTATACCATTAGTCAAACGCCTATCAGTGAAGAAGTCAAGTATATAACAGAGTGCATTGTCCAGGCAGCAACAGCCTCCATCCCAAGAACATCATCTTGATTTCCACTCTATCCAAAGAATTGGTGGAACCCAGAGTGCCAGACAACCAAAAAAAGATCAACACAGAGCATGGATATATTTTGTAGTTACCCCACTACATCCAACTTAATAGCTTTTAATCTTGCTCAGGTCAAAGCACATTATGTGATATGTCAGAGTCAGAAACAATCTTGGATCCAATTTACATAATCGATCGATCAAACAACTAATGCAAAAACTGTATGGAATAAAATCTGGAAGATGTAAGGTAGATACAGGATACATCAACCTTGGAACATAATGGATGTATCATTGCTAATCCCAAAACTATTGCAGACGCTTTGTGCAAAATCTTCACCAGAATCTCAACAACAACCTCATACCCTGATGCATTTTGAATACTAAAAGAGCAACAAGCGAAACAACTATTCAGCTTCTGTAACAAAGACATAGTACTGTAAAACAAAGTGTTTATTAAACAGGAACTCAAAAGAGCTCTTTTGCTATCTCATCCTATCACAGTAAGTCCTGATGATATCCATTATGAGATGATAAAGCACCTCCCCATCATCTTCTATGAATCTTATTATATAACAGAATATTTACCAAGGAAGAGTTTCCAGACTCTTGGCATAAGTCAGTTATCATTGCTATTCCAAAACAAGGTAATGATCCAACACAGGCTAATAATTACTGCCCAATCACTCTGACTTGCTGTCTATGTAAGGTCTTGGGAAAAAAAGTGAATGCACAGCTTCTCTGTTACCTAGAAAGCAACAAACTTCTTTTCACACAATGTGGCTTCCGTAAATACTAATCAACGTTGGACCATTTGATCCACTTAGAAACATGTATAAGAGATGCCTTTATGAAACAAGAACGTGTGGTTTCAGTGTTTTTCGACATTGAAAAAAGCTTATGACATAGCCTGGAGATATCGTATATTAAAAGATGTGTTCAATCTAGGTCTGCGGGTCACCTACCCATTTTTATTAAGAGGTGTGTTCCTCAAGGCTCTGTCTTAAGTGTGACCATCTTTGCTGTTAAAGCAAACTCAATCACTGAACAGCATCTTCCTAAAATAAGCAGTTGCCTTTATTATTATTATTATTACCCAAGACCCCATGGAGTTAAAGACTCATCTAGGAGTATTTTAAAGACAATCACAAACATCCATGCCCACGGCAGGATTCGAACCTGCAGCCTTTTGGCTGGAAAGCGGATATGCTAACCACACAATATGCTAACCACACGAGTGGTTAGCATATTGTGTTTTGTAGTGTTTGGTACAGAAGCTTAATAGTTGTTTCGCAGTAGCCTGCATATCCACATACAGCGTATTTATGTTGATGACTTCACAAATTATTCTCCTTCTTGCAATATGAGGGTCATTGAAAGGCAACTCCAACAAGCAATCAGTTGTGTCTCTTCCTGGGCTCATCGTCATAGATTCAAGCTTTTGGCAGAGAAAGTCATCTGTGTACACTTCTGCTGGAAATGCACCCTTCTCCCTGATCCTGATTTAAGAATGGAACAAACTAATATCAGCACAAGAGGCCAAATTTCTGGGACTCAGCTTTCACAGAAAATTAACATTCTCTATGCACAGTCAGCAGCTTTAGTAAAAGTGCAAATAGGCATTGAATAATATCCTCTACTGAATGGGGTGCTTATCGAAGTTCTTTATTACGCATTTATTGTGTACTCAAAACTTGATTATGGATCCCAAGTTTATAGTTCTGCAAGAAAGAGCACACACACACACACACACTCTAGTGGTCGGACCCTATCCAAATCAGAATATCCAAATAGTTACTGGTGATTTTTGTACATCAGTCATTCTAAGTTTTTATGTAGAATTAAACAAACCCCCTTTATCACTCAGACAAAAATATTGTCGCTCAACTATGGACTAAAAATAAAGTCCCTTCCTGATCACCCTACATGGACCAGTCTCTTTTCCCTATGTCATGAGGCTCAGTATCACATACATCAGACTACCATTTGGCCTTTTGGTATGCGCATCAAAGAAGTTGTTGAAGCTATGGGCATTAACATTAACGACGCTATACAAAACAAAACTGCATCCCCCCCCGGCAGTCTTACACCTAATCTTGCAACTTCTCACTCAGTCAACTATACCAGTCTCATACACCCCTATCTGTCTGCCTTCAACTCTTTAATGCCCACAGAGCAGTTCACTCTGATTTCTTGATTCTAAACCATTCTTTTTGAAGAACATATTCAGATTGTTTTAAAGATCAAAATTGCGGAGTCAGAGTCGGGGTCAAAAATGTACTGCTACATCTATACTGATGGTTCAAGCTCAGAGATCTCTGTTGACAGTGCTGCTTTGCTTCCTAATATTCCAATCTCCAACCAGATCCCATCTCATTGCAGTAATTATACAGCAGAGTTACATGTCATTCAGTTTGCACTTATACATATAAAAGAAAACTCCTACCAAAAGTGTGTATAATTTATGCAGACTCTTTAAGCTCTTTACAGGCTATGTTTTTGTGAGGTTTTACAACTGTTATACAAAATAAAGATACTTAATTTCAGTGTTCAGTTTTGCTGGATTCACAGCCTCATCAGAATTAAGGGGAAATGACATTTCAGATGCAGCTGCTAGATCAGCTCAGTCCTTCTCGACATCTTGTTTGATTGTTCCATTCACTGATTACACACAAATAATAAAATCAAAGTGAAAAGCCCAATGGCAGTAATCCTGGCAGGAAGCACTAATAAACAAACTTCAGAGATTAAACCTGAAATTAGGCACTAGCAGTCTAGTCAATGTAGGAACAGGAGAGAAGTAGTTCTTGCCAGGCTCTGCATAGGCCACAGTCATCTGACCCACTCATATTTACTGAGGGCTGATAACCCACCTATGTGCGAGAAATGCAACACTCAATTTTGTACATACACATAATCTTATTACTTATTCTTGATTATTTATATACTGCTACAACTTTGTTGTAATTTTACTCAGTGTAGATACCACATTGTTCAATTAAATTTTAATACATATATATTATTTAATAAATCACCTTAACTATTTATATACTGCTGTAACCTCCAACCTTGTGTACTATTGTGGCCTGAGATGTGGCTTTATTTATATATGAATGCTACACTGCTTAACTTGATGTACAATTGTACATATATACACCATACTATATGGCAAGCTGTCCTCAACTACTTGTGTGCTGTTGTAACCAGTGATTATACTAATCATCTTTCACTATCTGTGCACACTTATAGTCTTTGCTGTCTTTTTGTCTGTGTAAAAACTCTTTTGCTTAATTTTTTGTAACTTTCTGTACTACTACAAACTTTTATTTTGGCATGGTATGACTGTTGTAGTCTTTGTGCCAATAAAACATAAACCAAACCAAACCAATCAAGGCTGATTTGATTTGATCGGCCGATCTCTGTATGAGATCGGCCAACTCACCTTCAATTAAAAAAACCTATATAAAAATTCCTGTTGTCATGGTGAGAATTGAACTTAAGCCTTTTTCAATAGGAAAGGCGCAATGTAACACCATTATTCTAATTGCGCTATGGAGGCACTCATGATATATGCAATATGTAGACATCAGTTGCATATATATATATATATATATATATATATATATATATATATATATGCAACTGATGTCTACATAGAGAACTGGAACTTGATATTTGGTGATCTTTAGAAATATCCAAGTTCTAATCAGACTGGTTTGAGATTAAGTGACTCCTCATCCCTGATTTATTCACATTACATTGTATTGTGCATCTCTCTTGAATTAGTGTTTGGAATTTGAATCCTGATTCAACATCCTATCAACTCTCCATCTTTTGAAGAGTTGATTTCACCTTAAAAAGCAAAAAAATAATGACAGCTGAAGAAGTGGCAGTTGATCTCCAGAGCTGTGGACTATAGTCCAGGGAGTTCTTTCGATATGTAGCCAGCAAAAAAAAAAAAAAAAATGATTATGGAAGGATGATGACATTAACTTGAGAAAATGGTATAAAAACAACTGATGCGGAAGATATAGTGGAGATACTTAATGGACAGTTCATAAAAGTCTATCATTCTTGTGAATGTGACATCATGGAAAGTTTGAGTGCAGTTGATGATGAAGAGAAGAGACTGACTGTAAGTGAGCAAGAAGTATATGGGGAATTGAGTAAATTTGATGTTAATAAGGCTGTGGGACTTGATAATATATCAACACGTATTTTGAAGGAATGTGCCGGGGAGTTGGAATCTGCCTTGACATATTCTTTTAATATGAGTCTTGCACGGGGTCTAGTTCCAAAGGAATGGAAGGAGGGCAAGATTGTGCCACTTTATCTTGGGAGGTGACAGAATTCAAGCATCAAATTATAGGCCTATCTGTGTGTCAGATGTGATTAAGGTGTTGGAGAATCTGGTGACAACTAGGATCCAGAATTGGGTTGAAACAAGGATTTGCTAAAGGGAGGTCATTTTTCAGTAATCTACTTACTTATTACAATAAGGTGACAGCTTCATTGGACAGAGGAGAGGGATAAACAATAGTATACTTAGATTTTGCAAAGGCTTTTGATAGATTACCGCATGATAAGTTGATAGCCAAACTAGAGCAGATGGGGTTGGATATTAGATTAGTGCATTGGATCAGAGACTGGATATCTAATAGATATCAGCAAGTTGTGTATGGGGGTAGCAATATCCCGGAAAAGAAAAGTCACTAGTGGTGTTCCTCGGGGGTCTGTTTTGGGGACCATTGCTGTTTAACAAGACTTAAATAGATTGAGTGATTGGGCATGGGAATGGGGATGCCAGTTCAATGTTGCAAAATATAAAGTTTTAAAATTTAGGAAAAAATGATGTGATGTAGAATTTATGCTTAGTGAGGATATATTGTTGGAGGTGGAGGAAATAAGAGATCCTGGAGCGAGAGTGGATAAGGGATCTGAAATTTAGGGGACACGTTGCCAAAATTGTGAGGATAGCACAAAGAATTCTGGGAATGATCTGGAGGACACCGACTTGTATAAGTAAAGAGACTCTTGTTCCATTGTATAAGGCACTGATTAGGCCACATATGGACCACTGTGTACAAATTTGGTCACCTGGTTTTCAAAAGGACAAAGAGAGGTTTAAAAGGGTCCAGAGGCAACTGAGTGAAGTAGTTTCTGATCTCTGGAATGTCGAATATGAGGAAAGGTTGAGAAGATGCAATTTAGAGTCTAGTGGATAGGAGAAAGAGGGGAGTGATATGATAGAGATCTACGAGTTAGTAAGGGTTGTTATAGGAGCAATGTTGAAGAGATTTTTACAGCAAACAGTGGGAGATCAGGGGAGAACCAGAGGTCATTCCCCAGAAGATGTATATGGTGGGGGTGAGCAGGGGGGTGAGAAGCAAGGGTTTTGTATGCAGAGTTGGGAGTGATTGGAATGCCTTGCCTTAGAGAGTGGTGTCTGCAGAGAATTTGAGTGTTTAAGGTGCTCTATGATGAGTTGTATATGTGACAAAATGATCTCATAGATGAGTCATTGATTCCATGAGGTTTTTGGATAATAATAATAATAATAAAAGTAACCCATATGTTGAGAGCAGACAAACAGCCAATGCCGCTTGTACTGGTTGAAATCAGAAAAGAGTAGTGTGAGATCTTTGACCTACAACTGTTTGCAAAGTGTTTGTGAATCCAGAATCTCTATGCCAAAGGGCATCTAATGACCACCGCCACAGCTGCCAAAAATTTAGCCATATACAGCACTGCTGTAAGGCAGAATTTCATTGTGTCAAGTGCAGGTAAAATCACGCAATGATTACATACAAAAAATCAAGAACAGAACTGGCAAAATCTTCCAACTGAAGTGAACCACATACCATTCCAAGTACAAAGGGTGTAGAGAATACATGATATCCAAGACACTGGCAAAACACATTACAAGCCAGTGATACTGACTTGTTTTCAGGCTGGGCACAGAAAATACTGGTTTTCTAGAATCAGCAACCCAAGAGATTTGATAAAACTGCCAAGATTGCAGTCATTCTGGGAAACATACTTATTGGACATGACGTATCCAACCTAATCAAAAAAAAAAAGCTTGTTTTTGAGACAAATGCAAGCAATTTTCACACTTATCAATGATGGTTAACAAACATAGAAGACCTTATTCTAGAAAGTGAACAATCTAGGAAACTCAATGGATGAGCTTCAAGAATTCATGACATTGATCTAATCCTGGCAAACGAAAGGCATCTCTGCCCAGCTGACAATCCAAGGCTCAGATACTACATCTTATATCATGATGACAGACCCAATGCCAGGGGAAGTAGAATGAGTATCGTTATCAAATGCAACACTGTGCACAGTGAAATTAAAATACCTCAATTGTCAACATTTAGATCACAGATGGAAATCCAGACAGCCAATGCAGATAGCCTGGAAATCTATTCTGTGTACAACTCCACCAAAAAGCAGTTACTTGAAACTGACTTGAAACTCTTATCAGAGAACAAACTGAGTAGTGCTAGAAGCAAGCAACTTACATGTAAAGCACCCAGTCTGGAATTGCAGAACAGCTAATCAGAACAGGAAAATACTGAATGATTTCACTGCTACAAGGACTATTGCATTGGTAAGACCTCTAGAACACACCCATTATAGCATGACAGGATATTCGAACATTTTAGACATTGCCATATTCCCAAATGTCGCTTACCATTACAGGCTGAATGCAGTGAATGCCCTCATTTCTGACCACAATTCAATACTCCTTCACTTAGGTTTAGAACAGGAAAATACTCCTGATCATCTATCAGTAACCAACTGGTGAAAGCCACCCAACATACTGCTCAAATCCATAGGCCCATTCTCAACTGTCAATTCTAAAGAGATGATTAACACTTCAATAAACAACTTTGATAAACAGATAACAACAGCATTCCAAGCTGCTACCTCTTCAATACCATGTTCAAACACTGACTGCCTCCCAGAAGATATCAAGAATCTCATCCGTAAGAAGAAGAACAGTATCACAACATGCTGCCCCCCCCCCGAGGATCAGCAAATCCTCAACAGAACCACATATTGAGTCTGACAAGCATTGCTGTCCCTAAACGCTGTGGATAATTGAGTGTGGGAGATGACAAAGGCTCTCAGAATGGACTGCAAACTTCTCCAACTAATCCTGGTGAAACAGGTTTGGTCTATCATGACACCAAGATGGCAGAAGCTTTCCTCGATAGTTTAAAAAATAATGCAGTTGAAACTATATGCATTCAGACCTAGATTTCATCAGGAAAGTTCTTGTCAATGTATACCACATACTGAAATGCACAAATATCCCAAACAACACCCAATCAACATTATTATTACATCACACCTCCAGGGAGTCCAAAGACTCATCGAGGGAGGACATCTACTCTAAAACTCTTCATCTCACTACTCCACCAACCTTCATCATCTAGCACCAACACCATCTACCGCTGACTACTACCACTAAATCACCCATTGAAACAGGAGAAATAGTCAAGAAACTAAAGAAAAGGAAAGCACACCATGCCCAGATGGAATTTCCAACAAGGTCATCGAATAAGTCTTTGGACTCCTTGGAGGTGTCATGTAATAATAATAATAAGTACTCCACAAAGCCATTATGCAACTAGTGTCATTAATGAAATGCTAAGATTTCACTATTTTCTGCCATGCTGGAAAG
This sequence comes from Typopeltis vanoorti, assembly GCF_054136105.1. Taxonomy (NCBI): domain Eukaryota; kingdom Metazoa; phylum Arthropoda; class Arachnida; order Uropygi; family Thelyphonidae; genus Typopeltis; species Typopeltis vanoorti. The sequence goes on along the minus strand of NC_143551.1, from coordinate 98,538,427 downwards.
AAGCTGACATAATCTTAATCCCAAAACGGGGGAAAAGCAAAGTAGTTCCTTCAGAACTTTTACCCAATTAGCCCGTTGTCCTGCCTAAGAAAGATTGCCAAATGGATGATACTGAACAAAATTACAAAAAATCACAGTAAAAAAAATAAAATAAAAAACCCATCATATCCAGTGAACTGTTTGGCATCTGCAAGTTCACTCCACTGTACAACAAATTGTGAGAGTCGTGGAACACATTAGTGTGAGATACAACTGGAAACAGCACACCGGTGCTGTCTTTCTTGACATTGATGTTGGCATTCCACAGCATACAGGGGTGCTCTATAAACTAATCGACATCAAACTCTCATTAGGCCTGACCAGTCTTACCAGTTCCTATCTTGAAGATTGGAAGTTTGTGTGAAACTACAGGAATCAAATCATCTGAACACAGGATTACAGCAGATGTTCCCCACTGTCACCTTCACTCTTTGCCATATATGTGGCTATGTTTCCTCGCATGGCCACTACAACAATGGCTTTGTATGTTGACGACACAGTAATATTGGTTCGATCTCCAAGGCCGAAATTGGTAACTGAAAAGTGCAGATTACTATCTCAGAATTAAAGCAGTGATTGAGGAGATGGCACATTGACATCAATGCAGACAAGAGTGTCGCTGTCGTCTTCATGAGGAAATAGGCACATCTCGAAGGCAAGGATCATATTTGACATTCCCGTTGTCTGGCAGCCAGCCACCAATTACTTATGGATACAGCTAGAAAAAGGACTCCTTATTAAAGCAGTTAATGTGAAGTCATTAGCCTCTACACACAAGTAGCCCAGTCAAAATGTCTGGCAGCCAGTCACCAATTACTTATGGATACAGCTAGAAAAAGGACTCCTTATTAAAGCAGTTGATGTGAAGTCATTAGCCTCTACACACAAGTAGCCCAGTCAAAATGATGGCCTAACCATTCTTGGAATGGTTAGGCCATAATTTTTGTTCAGATTTGGATTATGTTTGAGCATTTCACATGCTTCGTTAAATTTCCTCTCGAACCAGGTTTTGGTGCAGTGTAGGGACTTGGTACTTTTCCAATCAATTCTGTGGTATGTTTGGAGTGCATGGTCAGAAAGGCCGGTTTTTCCAAAATGGAGGTATTTAATGTGTTGTTTGTGTTCATCCTTCCTAATTGGAATGGTTCGCCCTGTTTCCCCTATGTATGGTAGGTTACATGTGCATTGTATTTTGTATACCCTTGGGTGGGCTAGGTGTGGAAGAGGATCTTTGGAAGACCTGAGTAGGTGTCTTAATTTTGTTGGGGTTTTAAAGGTGGTTATGATGTCGTATTTGTGTAGTGTTCTGTCTATTTTTTTGGAAATGCCTCTAACATAAAGTATGGCAATAGCATTCTTGAAATCTTTTTTGTTTTTACTAGTATTTCAGTGGAGGATCTTGTGGAAAAAAAAACCTATTCACAAGATCCTCCACAGAGATACCAGTAAAAATAAAAAAGATTTTAAGAATGTTAGAAAGCAGAAAGTGACCTGTTGGACCCATTTCAAGTACAGCCTGGTGTGAAGCAGGGTGATGGGCTTTCTCCGATTCTCTTCAATCTGGTGTTGGAAAAAGTAATTAGAAACACACAGCAAGTGGCAGGTGGAGTCGACATGGGGGGTGCAAGTTAGGATTCTTGGCTACGCGGATGACCTGAACATCATGACGCATCAACAGGATGACGCAGTGGCATTGGTTACTGCTATCGAGGAAGCTGCAGAAGAAGTTGGCCTGAAGATAAACGCCGAGAAGACAAAATACCTTTTCATGAGTCGCCATGCTGCTCAAGATCCAGAGGGAGCTGCACAGTTTGAGAGGGTGAAGGCATTTAGGTACTTAGGTTCTTTCATGACTGAAGACAACAAAGTGAGGCTGATGTCCAGATTCGGGTAAAAGCTGCGAATGTAGCCTATTATCAGGTGCGTCCCCTTTTTGCCTCGAGCTTGCTGTCTCTTGGACTACAAAGGTAGGACTATATAAGACTTTGATCAGGCCTGTTCTCCTCTATGGTGCTGAAGCGTGGACTCTCACAGCGAGACAAGCTGATCACCTGAATGTATTCGAGAACAAGATACTATGACGTATCTATGGAGGGGGTCATGGCAGACAGGGTCTGGAGGAGGCAGTCCAATGCTGCCATACATGCTTCATACAACTCGGTAGACGTCTTGATGGAGCTGTGAGTCCAGCGTCTTCAGTGGCTGGGAACCGTATGGGCCCTGAAAGGACTGTGAGACAAGTGTGGGAGGCTGAAAAGGTCCCACTACAAGAAGACTTGGTGAAGCGGTTTTTTTTTTTTTCCTTAACATTCAATAGCAACTTGAACTATACAAGTCCTGAAGAAAATCATAGTATAACAATCTGAACTGTACAAATCCAGAAGAATCTCGGTGCATGAGGACTTTAGCAGAGTTTATTGTAGTTTTTTATTTATTTTATTTACTAATTATTTAAATTTTTTTTATTATTTATTTATTTAATTTTTTTTTTATTTATTTATTTTTTTCAATTTTTATTTTATTTTATTTTACTTAATTTTTTTTTTTTTTTATTTTACTTAATTATCGCTAGAGGTCAGGCTAAGAAAAAGATTAATTAACAGTGTAGATTTAATTTACTGGTAAATTAAATCTAATTGGTTCCCTATACACATGTATCCTTCTGAGGATGACCTCAATACAGGGGTCTAAATGTCAAGTGTTAATTTATTAATAATTAGTAAAATAATCATTTCAACATGTGTGTTTTGTGTCCCTAAATTCGTAAATATGAATTTGATCCATATATGAACTACTATGCAGAGATTACAAAAGAATAATCCATTATTATAAAAGTGAGCAAAATACTGGAAATAACTATAGTTTAAAACTTTGGAATTTATTTTAGGTTCATATAATTTATCTTTATAACAGAAAACAAAACACAAACAAATGTTTGCATTATAAAACTAATACTTCATCTAAATTTTACTATGCTTCAGCAAATAAGTGTTTACACCATGAAATTAAGTCTCAGTGGTTTATTATGCATCCAGGGCTATCATGCAATGTTTCCAAAAGAAACCATTACCAACACCTGATATTTCAATTTTTTTTTCATAGTAATTCTTAAAAAAGCTATATAACTAAACAAAAGTTGCCCTACTTACAAGACTCACTATCATTTATAAATTTGTTATAAATTATATCAAAAAACATAATTTGATGACATCAGCATAAACTCTGATGATTCAAAACTAAAATAATCCACAGAAGAGATTCTGGTTTCAAAAGCTTTTTCATAAATCATATATATGCAAGGATATGAATGATATGCTGGCTGAAATGTCTGAGGAGACGGGAATACAGTTTGTTAATATGTGGAATGAGTTTGAGGGACGAAGTGTATGGGGGTGATGGACTGCATTTGAGTGGTTATGGTGTGAGTCGCTTGGAGAGACTGCTGCTGGAAGGTACAGAGAATGAGTAGAGTGAGAGAGAATGAATCATATCAAGCGGGTGATGTGGAAGAGCAGGAGAGTAAGACAGCAGAGATTGAAGAGGTGGTTATGAATGAGGAAGTGAGTGGTATGAGTATAGAAAATGAGGGAATGGGTGGGTGTGCAAGAGGAGCAGGGAAACGGGGAGGCTCAGGGTGGACAGGGGTACACAGCGTGAGAAAGGTGGATGCTCCGAGAGGAGGTGAGAGCATGTGTAGACAGAAAAGAATGGGATGACCTGGAATCAAGAGGAAACAGTTGGAATTGAAAAGGGTTTTAAAATGAATAAACAGAAAGGGAAATGGCCCCAGTCGAGCATGGAAAGATCACATCAAGTGGGTAGTATCAGTGGAAGTAGCCGTAGATCCAGAAATGAGCTGTTGTGTTTGTATACAAATGCTAGAAGTATAAGAAACAAGGCAGATGAAATGGTTGCATTAACTGTGTGTTCACCCAAAGATTATTGGCATAAGTGAGACATGGTTGGAAGAAGACAACATCCTGACAGGAATAGAGATGGAAGGTTATGATGTGTTTCGTGAGGATAGAAGTGGTAAAAAAGGAGGAGGGGGTGCTATTGATGACAGAGAAAGAGTTATGTCCATACAAAGTAGAAATGCAAGAGGGAAATAGTGCCAGTGGTTTCAAGGCAGTATGGTGTGAGATAGAGGTCTATGGAACCAAATACTTGGTGGGATGTTGTTATAGACCAGGTAATGTGGATAGTGGTGATAATGAAATGTATAATCAAATTAGCCAAGCAAATAAGAAAAGGGTGATCATTATGGACGATTTTAATTATGGCAATATAGACTGGAATGATGAGATAGCAACTGGAAGTAAAGAAAATGAGTTTCTTCAGTTTTGAGGGATAACTACCTCAGACATATGTAACTGAGGGCACAAGAGAATTAGGGGTCTTGGATTTGGTCATCTCATCAGAGGATGTAATTAGAAATGAGATGTCAAATCTTCCACCAATTGGTGAGAGTGACCATGAGGTGATTACCTGGGTGGTTGCCAGCAGTGTGAGGACCTCTGTGAGAAAAGGGTATATGTGGAACTACAGGTGGGGGGGGGGTGATTATGAAGAGCTCAGGAGACAGCTTGCAGGTGTAACATGGAATGAGGAGTTAGCTGGAAAAGAAATCAATGCAGCTTGGGGTATTTTCAAACACTGTCTAGTAGATGCAATGTCTAAATGTATTCCAAAGGTGAGAAGGTTAAATAAAGTAGGTATGAGATGGATGAATGAAGAGATTAAGCAAGCGAAGCGATACAGAGAAAGAGGGCATTGTGGAGGCAGCATAATAGAAGTGGAAATAACCAATTCCATGAAGTCTACAAAGACCAGGCAAGGAGGGTTACTTGGTTGGTGAGGGTAGCTAAAGAGAGGTATGAACAGCAGTTAGCTAATGAAGCCAAAAAGAATCCTAAGGAGTTCTTTCGATATGTAGCCAGCAAAAGAAAGAATGATTATGGAAGGATGACATTGAAGAGACTGACTGTAAGTGAGCAAGAGGTGTATGGGGAGTTGAGTAAACTAGATGTTAATAAGGCTGTGGGACTTGATAACATATCACCACGTATTCTGAAGGAATGTGCCAGTGAGTTGACACCTGCCTTGAAATATTTTTTTAATACAAGTCTAGCACTCAGTCGAGTTCCTAAGGAGTGGAAGGAAGGCAAGATTGTGCCATTTCATAAAGGAGGTGATTGAACTTAAGCATCAAACTATAGGCCTATCTGTGTGTCAGGTGTTGTGGTTAAGTTGTTGGAGAAGCTTGTGAGAACTAGGATCCAGTGTTGGGTTGACAACAATGGTATTATCTTTGATGGACAGCATGGATTTGCCAAAGGGAGGTCATGTTTTAGTAATCTACTTACTTATTACAATAAAGTGACTGCTTCCTTGGATAGAGGAGAAGGATACCCAATTATATACTTAGATTTCACAAAGGCTTTTGATAGAGTACCTCATGATAAATTGATAGTCAAACTAAAGCAGATGGGGTTTTCTATTAGATTAGTGCATTGGATTAGAGACTGGCTATCTGATAGGTATCAACAAGTTGTGTATGGGGTAGGGATATCCAGAAAAAGGAAAGTCACTAATGGAGTGCCTCAGGGGTCTGTTTTAGGATCATTACTGTTTAACTTGTATATTAATGATATAGGTGAAGATTTGGATGGAGATATTCAGTTGTTTGCAGATGATTCAAAGTTGGAGCGAACCATGAAGAGTATTGAAGATGTTGTGGCCTTGCAAGAAGACTTAAATAAATTGAGTGATTGAGCACAGAAATGAGGATGTGAGTTCAATATTGCAAAATGTAAAAAAAAAAAAAAAAATCAGCTAATGCCTTTTTATTCCCGTATATATATAGGGAATAGGTGAGGCTGTTTAGCCCTATCTAACTTTTGGAGACTGAGTGGGTAGTTCAATCTCCAATGGTACCCAATAAGAGATAGCTGGTCCAAGGCTTATCACTAATTAAGTGGCACGCAGTGAAGAGAGACGGCTCAACAAGTGCCGCCATCTCGTGGTTCCTAATCCTAACACTCGTATTTAACGTCTGAGATAATGTGGGTTCTATGGTCGATTTTCTTGAGTTTACGGGACGAAAAACCCGCTTGTCTGTGCCAGAGATCGACTAACTGACCCACAACTAACCCAGTCAAAAAAAAATGGCTAAAAAAAATTTCTTCTAGTCGCCAACTAGATTCGAAGCCAAGAAGTCTTCCTTTGTGTGGCCAAGTGTCGTGGTGTGCAAACCCCACATCCACTGAACTACACAGGCTTATGTTGGAAAATGTAATATTTTAAAATTTGGAAAACAAAGATGGGATGCAGAATTTATGCTTGGTGGGGGGGGGGGGTGGGGGGGGGGGGGGGTGGGGGGGGGGGGGGGTGGGGGGGGGGGGGGGTGGGGGGGGGGGGGGGTGGGGGGGGGGGGGGGTGGGGGGGGGGGGGGGTGGGGGGGGGGGGGGGTGGGGGGGGGGGGGGGTGGGGGGGGGGGGGGGTGGGGGGGGGGGGGGGTGGGGGGGGGGGGGGGTGGGGGGGGGGGGGGGTGGGGGGGGGGGGGGGTGGGGGGGGGGGGGGGTGGGGGGGGGGGGGGGTGGGGGGGGGGGGGGGTGGGGGGGGGGGGGGGTGGGGGGGGGGGGGGGTGGGGGGGGGGGGGGGTGGGGGGGGGGGGGGGTGGGGGGGGGGGGGGGTGGGGGGGGGGGGGGGTGGGGGGGGGGGGGGGTGGGGGGGGGGGGGGGTGGGGGGGGGGGGGGGTGGGGGGGGGGGGGGGTGGGGGGGGGGGGGGGTGGGGGGGGGGGGGGGTGGGGGGGGGGGGGGGTGGGGGGGGGGGGGGGTGGGGGGGATTGACATCCCGAGTACTCAGTATTTGAAACACACTCTCCTCCTAAAATTCTAAACCTCAAACCTGCCCTACCCCTCTAGCATTAAAACTGACTCTTCTAGGAAATACTCCAATAAAGTGTTCATTAAACAATTCCACTATGTTCTCTGTATCAGTCACTCTTTTCCCATTTTTATCCCACAATATCATTTTTCGACAGTTATTTCTCCTCCCACTGGCCATATATCTAAAAAATTCCCTAGGATTTTCTTTGGATCTTAAGGCCAATCTCCTCTCATATTCTAGTTTCATCTTCCTTACCATACCAGTCACTCTTCTGGCCTGTGTCTTATACTCTTCATGCATCTTCTTTTCATCTGTCTCCTTATATCCCTTCCATTCTCTCTTATATCTTTTTTGCATGCAATTCCTGTTTAATATTGTTTGTCATCCACTTTACCCCAAAATTGTGTTGTCCTCTTCTTCACTCGTGGTATACAACTTACCATTGCTGCTAACAAATATTCTTTCATATTTTTCCATGCACTAATGATATCCGGGCCCTTTCCAATTCCTCCCTCCATGAAACTTCCCCAAGTTGACGTCTTAGACTATTTATAATCACCTGCCTTATAATTCCACATACGTTCCCGTCTCTTTGATACTCCTGCATGTCTATTCATTATTATTATTATTATTATTATTATTATTATTATTACGGGTATCTCCATGGAGTCAGTAGACTCATCGCGGGGAGACCCAAACTAGCAAAACAATATCTGTCATATCTCTTCTTGAATTCATTTACAGATGAAGAGCTCACAACCAAGTCAGGCAATGAATTTCCCCACTCATTCACCACCCTCCAGGCAAAATAACCTTGTTCTGACAACCTTTGTTAACCACACTCTTCTTTAATTTCCAGAGATGACCTCTTGTTCTTTCCATCACTATCACACAGCTGAAACATTTCCCCCCTGCATCAATCCTATAAAAACCTTTTAGTAATTTGAATGTTTCTATCATATCCCCTCTTCTTCGCCTATCAACCAATCTCTGCAATCCACAAGCTCTCAATCTATCAATGTAGGGAGCATTTTTTATATCACTCACCAACTTGGTCACTCTTCTCTGAACCCTCTCCACAGCCTCCTCATCTCCAAGGAATCCAGGTGACCAAAGACCTGAGCACAGTAATCCAAATGTGGAAGTATCAATGCTTTATAAAAAGGGGAACAATAACCTCTTTTATCTCTGGATGTCAGTGTGTTCCTCAATAACCCAAAGTAATCCTAAGTGCAATCTTGGACACCTTAGCAATGTGTCCTCTGAACTTCATCTCCTTATCTACCAATACCCCTAAGTCCCTAGCCTCATCAATCTCTTTGGAGTAACCTTTCCATCTATGTAGTACACAGCTGGTAATCTTTTAATCCCAAAATGCAAGACTTTACACTTTTCCACATTGAACTGACATCCATTTTCTTTTGCCCATTTTACCCAGCTTATTTAAATCCTCCTGCAAACTTTTCAACATCAGCTTGATTTTTTATTGCACTACACAACTTTGCATTATCAGCAAACAACTGAATATCTCCCCTTTAAGCCGTTTTCCTATATCATTTATATACAAATTAAACAACATTGGGCCCAAGCACAGAGCCCTGAGGCACACCACTGATCACCTGCCTCATTCTGGACTCGGCTCCTCCATACACCACCTTATGGTATCTCTCCCTGAGCCATTCTCCTATCCATATCACCAATTTAATATCCATTCCCATCTGCTCCAATTTGGGTAACAGTGTTCTATGGGGGTATCCTGTCAAAAGCCTTAGCAAAATCCAGAAGTACCACTGTGGTAGCCAGTTCCTTTGTCCAACTCTTGATGTTATTCTATTATGGATAGTTAATAGATTGCTAAGGCAGGATCTACCTTGATTTAACAAAACCATGTTGGCCTCTATAGAGTATCATATCCTGATCCACCCATTCTTGAATTTTGTCTTTAACCAACTTTTCCAATACTTTTACCACTACTCCTGAGATGGTGATTGGTCTGTAATTCAATACAGCAGTTTTTAGAGCCACCCTTATGCAAAGGAACCACTTTGCCTAACTTCCACTCCCTAGGGACCATACCAGAGTTCAAACTTAAATTAAATATCCAGGTAAGAGGGGTTGACAATTCATTTGCACATTCACGCAACACCCGAGCTGATATTCATCTAAGCCTACCGCAGTGTTTGCATTTAAGTTTCGCAATATATTTAATACCTCTGATTCTTTAGCTTCAATTCTCACATTAGGTATTGCTATAGGTATAGAGATATCCTCACTTGGGTGATAGACTTTTGAGAAGTGATCACTCAGTTACTCTACTATTACATCTGATTTTGTCACCTCAATACCATCAGCACCCACTAAGGTTATCCTTCCGAAGTCATTCTTCCTCTTACTTGCCACATAGCGGAAGAACTCTTTGGGATTACCCTTGATCTCTTTGGCTAAGGTCTTCTCATAATCTGATTTAGCTTTTCTTACTATGCTGGTAACCTTCCTAGCTTGAGCCTTGTACTGCTCATGGGTGTCCTGATCGCCCTTCTCTTTGTAAATTCTCCATAACATTTTCTTTTTTTGTAGTTCAAGCTTGATACTACTGCTCATCCATCTAATGCCTGCCTTGTTTGACCTCCTGACCATGGGGACACAATCTGATATTGCTTTCCTCAGATACCCGCTGATTTTATCCCAAGCACTGCTAACATCTTTCCCTTGCAATATGTTCTGCCATGGGATGGCTGCAAGCTCACTCCGAAGCTTGTTATAATTGCCTAACCTGTAGTTTCGTACATACCCCTTCTTAATAGAAAAATCCACAGATTTTGCAACCTCCCAAGTCAATACCACATGATCGCTTTCACCAACTGGAGGTAGCGAGGTCACCTTACTTATGCATATAACCTCTGAACCAATAACCAGGTCCAACACTCTCACACCACGTGTCCCTTCAGTTACGTGCTGTTTCAAGTAATTATCTCGTAGCAGATGTATGAACTCCATTTCCTTTTTGCTACTTGATATTTCCTCCTTCCAATTGATATCACCATAATTAAAATCCCCCATAATAATCACTAAGCCTTCACTCATTGCACTAAGTTGCTGATGCATGAATTCAATATCTCCCCCTGTACTCCCTGGCCTATAGCAGCATCCAACTGTATATTTGGCTGCATTGGTCACTATTTCGCACCAGACTGCCTCAAATGAACTCTCATTCACATGTCTATCATCATGATATACTACTTTCTTTGGCTGCAACACATCAGCTATCATCAACAGTACTCCTCCTCCTGTTCTATCTTCTCTATCCTCCCTGAAAATACTGTACCCATCACATTCAATTCCAGAGACCACATCTTCTGCTGACAGCCAAGTTTCACTAATGCCTACAACTTTTGGTGAGATTTCACTGACTAATGCCAAAAGTTCTTCTCTCTTATTTCTAATGCTTCTAGCATTGGTATACAAAAATTGCAGATTCCCTCTAGATCTTGTACCGGCTTTAGAACTGATATATAAGTCACTAACTACCGTAGTCCTATGCCGATTTTTTTTCCCCTCTCTTCTGCAATTTATTCTGCCTATAAGGATCAATAAATACACAATCAGTGCTAAAGTTTCTCTCTCTTACACTCAACCTTTTCAATATTAGTTTCCCTGCCCAATAACTTCAACCTGTTCAGAAAACAATAACTTCTTGAATCTCTTATGTCCTTCCATGTTAAGATGCAGTCCATCTCTAGCATACAACTGCCTTTTTCCTTCAAACACACTCCAAACATCAACAAACTCCAGACCTCTTTTTCTGCACATTCTTGCAATCATATCATTCATTATCATTGCTCGTCTACTTAACTCCATCTCCACTATTCAATCACCACAGTTGGTGATTGAATAGTGGAGATGGAGTTGTAGAGCAGGTGGCCTTCCCTTGATAAGTGCTTGGACTTCCTGGAGGTGTCAAATAATAATAATAATAATAATAATAAAAAAAAAAAATTTTCACCGAATATCTCAACAATTCTGCAGCAGTTACCGTTCTACCGTTTTCATAGTCATTAACATAATCAGTCATCCTTCTACTTGTCACATATCTCTTGTCAACAAAAACTCATACGGGTTTTTATTGGCCTGATTTATTAATTCCTGCTCAAAGTGTAGTTTTTGCAGTTGATGCTGGCAGAGTCATCACTATCCTGGTCCACTCATCATACTTGGTGAATTTGGTGATATGGATAGGAGAATGGCTCAGGGAGAGATACCATAAGGTGGTGTATGGAGGAGCCGAGTCCAGAATGAGGCAGGTGACCAGTGGTGTGCCTCAGGGCTCTGTGCTTGGGCCAATGTTGTTTAATTTGTATATAAATGATATAGGAAACGGCTTAAAGGGAGATATTCAGTTGTTTGCTGATGATGCAAAGTTGTGTAGTGCAATAAAAAAATCAAGCTGATGTTGAAAGTTTGCAGGAGGATTTAAATAAGCTGGTAAAATGGGCAAAAGAAAATGGATGTCAGTTCAATGTGGAAAAGTGTAAAGTCTTGCATTTTGGGATTAAAAGATTACCAGCTGTGTACTACATAGATGGAAAGGTACTCCAAGAGATTGATGAGGCTAGGGACTTAGAGGTATTGGTAGATAAGGAGATGAAGTTCAGAGGACACATTGCTAAGGTGTCCAAGATTGCACATAGGATTACTTGGTTGTTGAGGAACACACTGACATCCAGAGATAAAGAGGTTATTATTCCCCTTTATAAAGCATTGATACTTCCACATTTGGATTACTGTGCTCAGGTCTGGTCACCTGGATTCCTTGGAGATGAGGCGGCTGTGGAGAGGGTTCAGAAGAGTGACCAAGTTGGTGAGTGATATAAAAAATGCTCCCTACATTGATAGATTGAGAGCTTGTGGATTGCAGAGATTGGTTGATAGGCGAAGAAGAGGGGATATGATAGAAACATTCAAATTACTAAAAGGTTTTTATAGGATTGATGCAGGGGAAATGTTTCAGCTGTGTGATAGTGATGGAAGAACAAGAGGTCATCTCTGGAAATTAAAGAAGAGTGTGGTTAACAAAGGTGTCAGAACAAGGTTTTTTGCCTGGAGGGTGGTGAATGAGTGGAATTCATTGCCTGACTTAGTTGTGAGCTCTTCGTCTGTAAATGAATTCAAGAAGAGATATGACAGATATTGTTTTGCTAGTTTGGGTCTCCCGCGATGAGTCTACTGACTCCATGGAGATACCCGTAATAATAATAATAATACTCCTCATGCAGTTAATCGCTACTATTATTCATCCTATGATTCTTTCACAATATTCTCTTCTAAATTTCATGCTTAATCCATTTATTCATCCATTTGACACCTACTTTATTTAGTCTTTTGACATTTGGAATATATTCGAACATCGATGTTAATATGATTTGGACAGTTCCCATGAAGCATTTATTTCTCTCCTGCTTAACACCTAATTCCATGCTATAGCTCCAAGCTGTCTCTTAATCTTTTTATAATCTCCAGCATTTGTTAATTTCTCATATATTCTTTGCTAATAGAAATCTTCATATGACTAGACACAACCCAGGTGACCACTTTATAATCTCTCTCACCAACTGAAGGGAAGTTTTATATTAATTATAAAAACTTTAATTAATACTTTTCTATATATCAGCAAGGTTACATTCCCATCATCATCAGGGATCACAAAACCCCCAAATTTAGCTCACTACTAGATATAATTTAGGACTCTAGGTTCATCTTTAGTTGCCTGTCTTCAGCCTCATTTAACCAGTGTTAGTGCCTGCATGCACATATTGTTTTTTGTGATCCCTGATGATGGCAATGTAACATTGCCAAAATAAAGGAAAGTATTAATTAAAGTTTTTAGAATTAATATTTTATTATACATTGTTATTTCCTGAAAAATAACAGATATGAGTAACCAACATATAAGCCAATCTACCATAATTACTATTACCCATGAATTCAATTGACCAGAAGGTTTGTAAATATGGCAAGCTGAAGTTGAAGTTATCCAGACAACTGAACAGATTAGCCTTTTTAAAACGCTGCTGGGATAATAACATTATCCTGAATTGTGTGAAATTGAAACAGTTTACTTCACTGAAGGCTCTCCACATTTATGGGCAAACAAGCTTTGCTGTTTTACAGGAACAGATTGCCACCACTCACATTCTCCTGGTCCACACTAACGAAGCTATACATGTGCTAGAAGAAGAACATGCTGTAAAACTGAATGTCTACCTTTAAACGACCCTTTCCAACATCTCGAACGATTCAGAAGACAAAGAATTTCAAAGAATATGATGTCAGCACATCAAGAAATATCAAAATGCATGGATAGGCTTATGTGTTTGTCAGACATGCTGTAATAGATTTAACGGTATTGATATGAACACAGATGGATAAGAAAATAACTATTTATTAACTTAAAAGCTAATATTTTGCTGGTATTATATCCAGCATCTTCAGAGCACACAACACAAAGTTTGTTACAAATGCAAGACAACCACAATCCGGTGTAACACAAGACTAAAGTCCTAATAGGGCACCATTTAGGTTACAAAAATAGATATATATAAAAAAAAGTAGTTCCAAGTTTTGAAATAGTAGTCCAAATAATAGTATTAGAAAGTTTGAAAAAAATAAAATAATAGTAATAAATATTATTTTGGTTTTAGGATGACTGTCTCCCAAATCTTTGGTAGATTTATACAGCCATACTTGTTAAGGTTTGGAGTATGTTTTAAGGCTTCTGTGCATTAATTTTGTTTTTTCCAATTAATCCTGTATGCTGGGATATCCAAAGCATGGTCTGCCAGACCCGACTTGCCATAGCGAAAGTGTCGGATATATTTTTTGTGTTCACTGAGGTGGATGTCCACAGTTCTTCCTGTCTGTCCGTAGAAGGTTTGATGGCAAGAACAGGGCACTTCATAGACTCCTGGATGTGATAAAGGAGTGCATTTGTCCTTAGGTGAACGGATGAGAGTTGCAAATTTCACATAAGGTTTAAATACGGTGCACAGTTGGTGTTTGTTAAGCACCCTAGATATCTTTTCAGATGAGCCTTTAATGTATGGGATGGTGATAGTTTTGTTGTAGTCTTTTGTGGTAGATAGAGGAGATTTCTGGGTAGCATTTAGTATGTTATATATCTCATGGGGATTATAACCACTGATTAAGAAGGTGTAACGTAGGTGAGAAAGTTCAGCAGTGAGAGCAATGTCATTGGAACAGATTGCTCTACCTTGTTTTTTAGCCATATTGTTGAAAAGGGTGATGGTGTGATTGTTTGTGTAAGTATCTCCCTGTATGTGTGGGTTTTCTATAAAACGAAAATGATAAGGAACCTTCAGGAAGACATGTCATCAGTGTATCCAGGAAGGGCAGGCAGTCATTAGCTTCTAGTTCTATGTTCTATGTAGAAGTTGGCTAAGGGGGGAGAAAGGGGGAAACCCATAGCTGTCCCATCTAATTGTTTGTATATTTTCCCTTTCCATGTAAAATAACCTGCCTGTTCTCTGAATTTAAATAGCTGAAATATATCTGGGGGAAATTGTGAATTTAGTAAGTTAAGTGTTTTCAATCAGTGGTACAATAATAATGAGGTGATATCAAAACTCACCATTAGGTCTGAACTATTTAAGGTGTGGTTTTCTAAAATACTTTTTAGGTGGGTAGAATTTTTAACAAAAGAGGGAGAATTGTTTGTGTAAGTGGCTAGTAATTTGGCTAAATGTTTAGCTAGTTTATATGTAGGACTGTTTATACTATCTACAATAGGACACAAAGGTGAACCTTGTTTGTGTATTTTTGGAGCGCCGTATATTCTGAGTGTTTTTAACATGCAAGGATTTGAGTTTTTTGACAATTTCTTTTGGCCAGGAAGTGACTTTGTCCAGTAACTTGCACACCTTATTCTTTTGTGAGTTGGTGGGATCTCGATCTATGATTTGATATGTAGACCGGTCTTGGAGCAGTGCATGCATTTTGCTTTCATATTCTGTTGTATCCATTACTACAGTGCCATTTCCTTTGTCTGATTTGGTTATTATAATGTGGTTATTATTGCGTAGTTCTTTTAGAGCTATTATTTCTTTATTTTGGGATATTATTTTTGGGAGGCTTAGAATGGATTAACCTAGATAACATCGTACATAAGGCACGACAATTCGGTAAGTCGAAATTAAAATTGGCATGGCAACTGAACAGGTTAGCCTTCTTAAAAAGGTGCTGACATGCCAATTTGATACCAAACTGTATAAAAAATTAGGAACAAGTTTCACTCGACCAAAGCCCAACGTATTTATAAAAGAGCGAGTTTAGCATTATTACGAGAACAGGTATACGCTACTTACCGAGAACTTTCAAAAATAAATTCCTCCATCAGTGTACTACGTGATATATTATCTGACATTTTGAACCCGCAGCTATGGGATATCTTGGATAGAATCTCCGACTCGACAGCCAATAAAGAATTTGCTAAAGTTAAAAACCGACACCAGAAAAAATTTGAAATCCTCCAGCAATGCAATGTTACACAGCGGCCGCAATTTCATCAAGACAGTGTCGTTGTGAACCTATCATCGACAACCTTATCCAAAGAGGCCATGAGTGCATTAACTCTTGGACACAATTTTGCCGTTACTCCTAAATATGTGCCTAAAACCAAAATAATGGCTTCTGTTGAACGCGGGATTTACCACTTGCCTTCAGCTATAACCAATAATATTAGGTTAGATGTGGCCAATATCCTTATCCATTCTAAGCCTCCCAAAAATGATATCCTACATAAAGAAATAATAGCTCTAAAAGAACTATGCAATAATAACCACATTACAATAACCAAATCAGACAAAGGAAATGCCACTGTAGTAATGGATATAACAGAATATGAAAGCAAAATGCATGCACTGCTCCAAGACAGGTCTACATATCACATAGATCGAGATCCCACCAATTCACAAAAGAATAAGGTGTGCAAGTTACTGAACAAAGTCACTTCCTGGCCAAAAGAAATTGTCAAAAAACTCAAACCCTTGCACGTTAAAACACCCAGAATATATGGTGCTCCTAAAATACACAAATAAGGTTCACCTTTGCATCCTATTGTAGATAGTATAAACAGTCCTACATATAAACTAGCTAAACATTTAGCCAAATTACTAGCCACTTACACAAACAATTCTCCCTCTTTTGTTAAAAATTCTACCCACCTAAAAAGTATTTTAGAAAACCACACCTTAAATAGTTCAGAGCTAATGGTGAGTTTTGATATCACCTCATTATTCACTAATGTACCACTGATTGAATACACTTAACTTACTAAATTGACAATTTCCCCCAGATATATTTCAGCTATTTAAATTCACAGTACAGGCAGGTTATTTTACATGGAAAAGGAAAACATACAAACAATTAGATAGGACAGCTATGGGTTCTCCCCTTTCTCCCCCCCCCCCCCCCCCAGCCAACTTCTACATAGAACACCTGGAAAAACTAGCCATCAACACAACCACTCTCAAACCTAGTCTCTGGCTACGCTATGTTGATGATGTGTTTGCTATTTGCCACATGGCCCAAACACATTGAATACATTTTTAGTGCATCTAAATAGCCAGCACCCTAAAATCTACTTTACAATGGAACTAGAAGCCAATGACTGCCTGCCCTTCCTGGATACACTGATCACATGTCTTCCTGAAGGTTCCTTATCATTTTCGGTTTATAGAAAACCCACACATACAGGGAGATACTTACACAAACAATCACACCATCACCCTTCTCAACAATATCGTATCTTAAAAACCACTAACCCATAGAGCAGCTAGAGCAATCTATTCCAATGGCATTGCTCTCACTGCTGAACTTTCTCACCTACGTCATACCTTCTTAATCAATGGTTATAATCCCCATAAGATAGATAACATACTAAATGCTACCCAGAAATCCCCTCTATCTACCACAAAAAACTACAACAAAACTATCACCATCCCATATATTAAAGGCACATCTGAAAAGATATCTAGGTTGCTTAACAAACACAACTACACACAGTATTTATACCTTATATAAAATTAGCAACTCTCATCCGTTCACCTAAGGACAAATGCACTCCTTTATCACTTCCAGGAGTCTGTGAAGTGCCCTGTTCTTTCCATCAAGCCTACTATGGACAGACAGGAAGAACTGTGGACATCCACCTCAGTGAACACAAAAAATATATCCGACACTTTCGCTATGGCAAGTCGGGTCTGGCAGACCATGCTTTGGATACCAATGCACACAGGATCAATTGGACAAAAGTAATGCACAGAAGTTTCTAACAAGTCAGAGAGGTTGTTCCTGGAATTAACAGAAGCCGTAAAACATACTCCAAACCTTAACATGTATGGCTGTATAAATCTACCAAAGATTTGGGAGACAGTCATCCTAAGACCAAATTAATATTTATTACTTTTATTTTATTTTTTTCAAACTTTCTAAGACTATTATTTGGACTACTATTTCAAAACTTTAAACTACTTTTTTTTTATATATTTTTTTTAACCTAAATGGCATGCTATTAGGACTTTAGTCTTGTGTTGCACGCTGCAATTACTTATACTAGCCACACTGTTACACCAGATTGTGGTTGTCTTGCATTTGTAACAAACTTTGTGTTGTGTGCTGTGAAGATGCTGGATATAATACCAGTGAAATATTAGCTTTTAAGTTAATAAATAGTTATTATCTTATGCATCTGTGTTCATATCAATACTGTTAAATCTATTACAACAAGAAATATCAAAATCTACTAAAAAACTCAGCTTCCAAGACTCAACAACCTCCTAACACAGTAGTAAACTTATTTTACTTCAACCTGAAGCAATTAGTGCACTCGCACCATAACTAAACTATTGGCCATAACTATGTACTAGCACCTAAAAAATTCCTGCAGTAGAAATAATGATTCAAGCAGAATGAGGTATCTTCAGCATTCCCAACCATATTGCCAACAACATCAGACTGGAAGTAGCCAATGTACTCACTTATCCTAAACCACTAAAAAAGCAACCTATCAAAAATGAACTGAAAGCTTTGCAAGAAATTAAAAACAACAACAGAACAGTAATTACAAAAGCAGATAAGGGAAATGCCACTGTGGTTTTAAACCAATTAGATTACACAGGTAAGCTTGCTTCCTTAGTTCTAGATCGTTCTACTTACCTCCCTATAAATCATGATCCCACTAGTACACAGATCAGAACACTCCATATGCTCCTTAAAAAACCTTACTTCTTGACCTATGGAAGTCAAAACAAACTAAAACCTTTAAATTAAAGATACCAAGAAATGGTATCTTTAATTTAAAGGTATATGCTTGGTTTAATCCTTTATCCAAGTGTATGCAAACAAAGTTTGAGCCTGAAGCATTTTCAGGACTGGGGCAACTCGTGGTAAAGGTGGTATGACTTCACATCACTTGTTTTAGTATTTCATAATGCAAAGCACATCTCCTTGTGGATATGTATAATGCTATGCATTATACATATCCATGTATAATGCATAGCATTATACATGTCCGCAAGGAGATGTGCTTTGCATTATGGGGTACTAAGGCAAGTGATGTGAAGTCATACCACCTTTACCACGAGTTGCTCCACTCCTGAAAATACTTCAGGCATAAACTTTGTTTGCTAACACTTGGATAAAGGATTAAATCAAGTATATAATTTCTTGGAATCTTTAATTTATAGTATAACCAAGTGAAAAAACTTCCAATAAAAACTAAAACCTTATAACTCTAGACCCTCCCAGATATATGAACTACCAAAAGTCCATAAACAAATGCCAGTATGTCCCATTGTGGATGGCACTGATTCGCTTACATACAAATTAGCCAAACATTTAGCAAAAGTGCTCACACAATATACTTGTAACACATCTTCACATATAAAAAACTCAGCCCACTTTAAAACAAGTATAGAAAATTTCACACTCCAACACACTGACATAATTAAGTGCTTCTGTAGTGCTATTGGAAGAACGACAGTACGTTGCACCCTTTGATTACAAAAGGCCTAAGTTCGATTCTCGTCATGATGGGAGGAATCTTTATATGGACTTTTTCAATCGAAGGTGAGTTAGCCGATCTCATAACGGATGTAGCAGGGTTTTTCTCCCGGCAACTCGGGTTTTCATCCTGCATACAGACAAATCAGTCCTTCAAAACACAGACAATTTACAGACAACAAATACTAGTTGTGGTGGTGGGCAATGGATGGCAATGATGTAGATGATTTGTAGCAGAGGTTTGGTGTAGTGGTAGAGACGAAGAGTTGTAGAGTAGGTGTCCTCCCGCGATGAGACTTCGGACTCCTTAGACATATCATGAATAATAATAATAACAATAATAATGGTCAATTTTGATGTTTCCTCTTTATTCACTACTGTGCCACTTGAAGATAGCTCAGACTTCATCTAAGCCATATTTCCACCTGATATCTCAGTCCTGTTTCAGTTCACCATGAACTCAGGCTATTTCATTTGACAAGGAAAATTCTACAAACAGATAGAGAGGACAGCCATGGGTTCTCCACTTTCTCAACTCCTTGCCAACTTCTTCATGGAGACCTTTGAAGAAAAAAAGCCTTAAACTCTGCCACACATAAACCCGCTGTCTGGCTACGCTACATAGATGATGTGTTCTCCATTTGGCTACATGGCCTGGATATGCTCCACAATTTTTTAACACATTTAAAACAATTAACATCCCAAGATACAATTTACCTTAGAAAAGGAAAACAACAACAGTCTCCCTTTCCCAGACACTCACTACATGCCAACAGGATGGATCCCTGACATTCTCCATTTACAGAAACCTACACATACAAATAGATACATTTACTAGAAGTCATCTACTCTTTCAACAATATGAGATTATACAGGGTGTTCGGGATAAATTTGACATATTTATAATTAATTATATTTTTCCGTAAGTTACATGTATTAACACACACTTCTCTTCATTTAAAAGTTTGGACCCTTCTTCATTCATATACAAGATGTCAGAAAGGATGGATAGCTGGAACCCACCTGAATCATGGAAGAGAATAACTTGTATCATGATGATTCGTGCCCGCCATCAAAATAAGGATATTACGACTGCTTCCCAATGCTCCCTGAATACAGTAAAAACAATCAGGCATGAACTAGAGACTTGCAATGGTGACTACGAGGATGTAGCAAGAAGAAAGATCCCTAGCAGACGATCTGATTGCGTTCGTACAGCAGAATTCCTCGCAAATCTGCAGGAACAGGTGTTGAAGAACCCTGGCATTGGAATTCGGGCTTTGTTCGTGGAGTTGCTAACTGTAGTCAAGCCCTGGATAACAAGGGTAGCCAATGGTAGGCCGTATGTATGGCAGCAGGATTCGGCCCCTTGCCACACCTCTGGGAAAAGTCAAAAATGGTTGTCTGAAAATTTCTACGACTTCACCAGTCCAAATGTTTGGCCTCCAAACTCCCCAGACCTTAACCCCATGGATTATTTTGTATGGGGCGCAGTTGAAAAAGACACCAATCGCACTTCCAGTAATACAAAAGCCCAGTTAATGGATAAAATTAAAACAGTTTTTGCGGCCCTTCCCAGGGAGACTGTAGCATCAGCTTGTTCGAGGTTCCGAAGCAGAATTGAAGCTGTGATCGATGCTAATGGTGGTTATTTTGAGTAAATCTTGTTGATAGTATTGTAATTAACTCTGCCTGTAATGTTTTTTTGTCAATTCATTAAATTTAATAGATACAAAGAAGATTTTCTTTTTCCTTACGAAACTGTCAAATTTATCCCGAACACCCTGTAAAAACCCTACACAGCAGGACAAAATTAATCAGTTCTGATAACACTGCCCTAACTACTGAACTTGATTATATTCTCAAACTCTTAGCCAATAGCTACAACCCCCAAAACCCCTAGTTAAAAGCCTGTAACTGCAACCCCCCCCCTCCTTTCAGAGCAGAGCAGAGATTACTCTAGATTTATCATCATTCCATATATCTGGGGCACATCCAAAAAACTGACAAAAATCCTAAGGAAATATAACCTTACAACCACTTACAGGCCACATAAGAAATATGCATCTCTTATCTGCTCCACCAAAAGACCAGCCACATTCCCTAGACCTACCAGGTGCCTTGCAGTTGCAAACTGTCCTATATGGCCAAACAGACAGGACAGCTAATATCAGAATTGGTGAACATAAGGACTACATCTGGTTCCACCAATACAGCCACTCAGGACTTGCTAACCATGCTTTGGACACCCATGACAGGATATGGCGGAAGAAGGCTACTCTATTGCACCACACCAAATACAAATATGAAAAGGCTATTTCTCGAATCTGCCTCAGCCCTGAAAAACTTTTCATACCTCAACAAATTTGGGTGCATGAAATTGCCCTAAATTTGGGAAGCCTTCATCCTAAGATCTTCAGCCCACCACCCAAGATTATCCAATTTAGCCCACTAAGGAGTGCCTTTTAGGACTCTAGCCCGAATTTGGTTGATTTCTTCAGCCTCATTTGCCCAGTGTTAGTGCCTGCATACATATATAATTTTTTTTTGTGATCCCTGATGACGGCAATGTAACATTGCTGAAATATGCATTGTAGGTGTCCTCCCGCAATGAGTCTTCGGACTCCTTGGAGGTGTCAGGAATAATAATAATAATAATAATAATAATAAATAGCAGAAAGCATTAATTAAAGTTTTTATAATTAATATTTTAGTATATGTTGTTATTTCCTGAAAATTAATAGATATGAGCAACCAATGTATAAGCCTATCTACCAGAAAGAGCTATCTCTTCATTCCAATCAATACTGATATAATTAAATCATCCCTCACCTGTTCACTAACCCCAGTTGCTTATACATTTCTTCATCACCCAACTTCACATTCCTTGGCCTACAGCTGAATCAGAATAAATATCTCTTCCTATCAACTCCACTTCACACCATACTGATGCAAAACCACTGACACTATTTACATCTGCATCTCTCCACTTTGTGTGGACATAATTTGCCTGTTATCATCAACATCATCTCAGCCCCCCCATCCCTTCCTGTCCTTGCTATTCTCACAAAAAACATCACATCCTTCTATTTCTATTCCCATCAGGATATCATCCTTATCCAACCATGTTATACTTATTCCAACAATGTTTGTGTGATCATTCCAACAATGTCTAAACTCAATCACCTAAACTGTTTCATTCCCCTTATTTCTGATGCTCCTGGCATTTGTAAATAAATTCAGCAATTCACTTTTAGGTCTATGGCCAGTACTGCCCATGCCACTTGTAGGTTGTGATTTCCCAAACCTAACCACACCTAAATGACTTTTATCATCACTCACCCTATCTATCTCATTGGACTCAACTACATCCCATTCACATACAGACTTCCCCATAACACACATTCACTACTACTTTCAACATCAGCTCTCCCTTGTACTGTTTCTCACTGTCCATGCTGATTCCCCCCCCCCCCCCCGGTTATCTTGTATTTGCATTCTATCATTATCATTCTCAGTACTACTATTCACATTTACAATCCCTTCAGTCTCACCAGTTCTTCTCTCCAGATCTTTTGCTTCCCTCTTACTTCCTCTGCTCCCTTACTCATATCACTCATTCCTCCTTGCAGCAACAGTCTCTCTAATTGACTCACACCAAATCCATTCAAATGGAACCTGTCACTTTGTACATTTTCATCTTTCCTTCAAATGTATCCCACACATTCACAAACTTTACTCTTGTTGAAAGTTTATTTTTCACTTGGTTAGAGTATAATAAAATTAGTTTAATCCTTTATCCACGTGTGAGCAAACAAAGTTTGCGCCTGAAGTATCTTCAGGACTAGGGTAAGGTGATACCACACCAGGGCAACTCGTTGCAAAGGTGGAGAAAGCTACCAACACTCCTATCTCAGTATCTCCTATAATGCAAAACACATCTCCTTGCGGATATGTCTAATGTTATGCATTAAGGGAAGGGCCACTACCCAGACTAGTTTCGACCTTTATTGAGGTCTCTTCAGTGGGAGCCAGGCCCTAGTGGAAATACCAGGCAGAAGCATTCGCAGGTCATCTCTACCTATGGGGTGGTATCACCTTACCCTAGTCCTGAAGATACTTCAGGTGCAAACTTTGTTTGTTCACACTTGGATAAAGGATTAAACTAATTTTATTATACTCTAACCAAGTGAAAAATAAACTTTCAACAACTTTCTCTAAATCCAGAGTAATTTATTAAAAAAGGGTGGCACACCATTTGGCAACTCCTATAGGTAGAGATGACCTGCGAATGCTTCTGCCTGGTATTTCCACTAGGGCCTGGCTCCCACTGAAGAGACCTCAATAAAGGTCGAAACTAGTCTGGGTAGTGGCCCTTCCCTTAATGCATAACATTAGACATATCCGCAAGGAGATGTGTTTTGCATTATAGGAGATACTGAGATAGGAGTGTTGGTAGCTTTCTCCACCTTTGCAACGAGTTGCCATGGTGTGGTATCACCTTACCCTAGTCCTGAAGATACTTCAGGTGCAAACTTTGTTTGCTCACACTTGGATAAAGGATTAAACTAATTTTATTAAACTTTACTCTGTTCTCCTAACACAGCTATGCTAACAAATCATTCATGATCATGATCATGCTCTTCATCTCAACTCTCCATTATCATACCTATGCAATACACTGACTACCTTTTCAATCACTCTGTTATCTTTGACTCTGTCCAACAACCTCTTGATATCTATTCTCACATTCTCATTAGGTACAATCAAGTAATTTGTTCCAACAACACCACCAACTTGCTTGTTCATCTGATTCTCATCTCTAATGCATCAATTATTCTGCCAATTCTCCCTCTCAAAAAACCTGCATTATGGAATAGCTCATTTAGCACATCTCTAATAATAGAATCTTCTCGTATTTCTATTCTCGAGATAATTTTCATTCTAACCTTTTATCCTCGAGTACGGTTGCAACTGCAACCGTACTCGAGGATAAGGTAGTTAGCCCTATGCCTCCTGGTGTGTCCTATGTTTGTAGTCAGTTTGCCTGTTCTAAGGGATGAAAACCCCTGAGTTTCTGGATGAACCTTCCCCCCCCTACCCCCTAACTCACCTTTCATCGAAAGAGACCAGATAAAGACTCCTCACATCTCTGACGGGAATCGAACCAAGGTCTTTCCAACCAAAAAGCTTCGTCTATAATGATTGAGCTACTGAGGCTCACTTCTCATCTCACTGCACATATTTTTCATTTCACTTCTTATTCTGATCAACTCATTTTTCAAGTCTTGCATCCTGGCAATTACAGTGTCAGTCTATCATTCATTTCTTTTGCTTCCTCATTCCTTCTTCCACAGTGTAACTTGCTTTTGTTTTTTCAGCTATACTTGTTTTCATTTCTGTTCTGTGATTTATACAGTCATTTGTTCCTGCAATTGCTACTGTTCCATGATACATACAGTCATTTCTTCCCACAATCAGCAGTTTAACATTTATAGAATGCACTCTTTCATTCTATCAGCAGTTTCACATTTATCAACAACTCGTAGTCCAACAGAACACACTTCAATATATCCGTAACCTCTTGTCTCTTATTCAGTCTCTCCACAAACACACTCTTCTGTCACATATGCATGTTGCATTCACGACAACATACCATTCGAAAAAAGTCCATGTTGGTAATTACATTTGATTTTCACATAGTGTGATATGGCAATCCCATTCATACCACCATTTTGTTGTCGTTCACTGCAAGCTTCAAAAACAGTAAAACTAAGGTCTGTTTCAAACAGACAAATCTCCCCAATCACTCAGTTATGCTAAGCTATGAAAAAAAAAAAAAACTTCACCAAAACACAAATCAAAATTGCTACTTTACTATAAAAGTAAAGTTTTTCTTTTCAGCAGCAACTTTTGATGGCCTCTCATTAAGCGGCACTATCATTTAAAAAAAAAAAAAGGGCAGGGTATAGTGATTGCCTGTATTTCCGCTGGGAAAGTGAAAAAAAGAAAAATTCAGCTTTAATGATAAAATTTGATTTCATATGCACTTTTATGTACTAAATATACCACTTGATTTCCATCTCTAAATTAAAACACGCTCTTAATAAACAGAAAAAACTTTTCACTACTTGTTCTATTTTTGGGATCCTTTATATTCCTGTATATATAAGGTATACAGGGAAAAAAAAGCTGCACATATGCGAGATAAAGCAGCATTATAGTGCATGTAGAATTTTATCTACAGTATTGAGATGACATCTCTCCTACCAGTTGGAGAGAGTGACCATATGGTTTTGACTTGGAAAATGAATAGACATGAGTTCCAGTCAAAGAGACGGGAACATATATGGAATTATAAGGCAGGTGATTATAATAGTCTAAGACGTCAACTTGGGGAAGTTTCTTGAAGGGAGGAATTGGAAGGCAGGGATATCATTAGTGCTCGAGAAATTGTGAAACTTTTGTGAATATTTGTTAGCAGCAATAGTAAGCTGTATTCCACACGTGAAGAAGAGGACACAATTTGGTGTAAAGTGGATGACAAACAATATTAAACAGGAAAATGTGAAAAAGAGGCTATGGAAGAGATATAAGGAGATAGGTGAAGAGAAGATGCATGAAGAGTATAAGACACAGGCCAGAAGAGTGACTAGTATGGTAAGGAAGAGGAAACTGGAATATGAGAGGAGATTGGCCCTAAGATCCAAAGAAAATCCTAGGGAATTTTTTAGCTAAGTGGCCAGTAGGAGGAGAAGTGACTGGAAGAATGATACTGTGGGATAAAAATGGGAATAGAGTGACTGATGCAGAGGACATAGTGGAATTTTCAATGAACACTTTATTGGAGTATTTCATCCTGGAGGAGTCAGTTTTAATGCTAGAGGGTTTGGGCAGGTTCGAGGTTTAGAGGTACAGGAG